>NC_090652.1:350000-451985 GCF_040937935.1 Hyperolius riggenbachi | reverse complement strand
ACCTATAGCTAGTTACTATACGGGGCACCTATAGCTGGATGACCAATACTGTGCCACCTATAGCTAGTTACCTATACTGGGGCACCTATTGCTGGCTGACCTATACTGGGAGCACCTATAGCTAGTTACATATACTGGGGCACCTATATCTGGCTGACCTATACTGTGCCACCTATAACTAGTTACCTATACTGGGTCACCTATATCTGGCTGACCTAAACTGTGCCACCTATAGCTAGTTACCTATACTGTGGCACCTATAGCTGGCTGACCTATACTGGGAGCACCTATAGCTAGTTGCCTATACTGGGCACCTATAGCTGGCTCACCTATACTGTGGCTCCTACAGCTAGTTACCTATACTAGGAGCACCTATAGCTGGCTGACCTATACTGGGGCACCTATAGCTGGCTGACCTATACTGTGCCACCTATAGCTAGTTACTATACGGGGGCACCTATAGCTGGATGACCTATACTGTGCCACCTATAGCTAGTTACCTATACTGGGGCACCTATTGCTGGCTGACCTATACTGGGAGCACCTATAGCTAGTTACATATACTGGGGCACCTATATCTGGCTGACCTATACTGTGCCACCTATAACTAGTTACCTATACTGGGTCACCTATATCTGGCTGACTTATACTGTGCCACCTATAGCTAGTTACCTATACTGTGAGCACCTATAGCTGGCTAACCTATACTGTGCCACCTATAGCTAGTTGCCTATACTCGGGCACCTATAGCTGGCTGACCTATACTGGGAGCACCTATAGCTAGTTACCTATACTGGGGCACCTATAGCTGGCTCACCTATACTGTGGCTCCTACAGCTAGTTACCTATTGTAACGATTGCGGGTTTCTATCTCCGTGGTCAGCGCACAAGATGCGCGCTGACACTGCGGAAATCCTCCACAAACGTGTAATTTGGTAGAACCCAGTTTGGGTGCAATGCACCAGTAGAGGGCAATTCCCACCGGCAGATAGAGCCGTGGGATGCAGACGAGCACCACCTCTGCACGGCCACAGATGCCAGATGGGAATTGTACGAGTTGAAGCAAGGCCGGGCTGAACAGCCCTTAAAGAGAAAGAGCACAGGGACAGAGTAAATGCGTGTCCACCAATCTAGTCGCTACCCAGCGACAGTGAACACACATCAACGGAAACAAAGTGGGAACGCAATCGCCAGAATGGCGATTGCTAACAGCGACACAAGACCAAGCAGAACAGAGCACGAGAGTAGCAAAAGGCACAGCAAACAATAATCAGAACATAAGGAAAATAACAAACGCTAGCTAAACGCGAACACCACACTCATTTGCAACAGCGAACGCATTTGAGACACGATAACCGCGTGTTAGGCGCCCAGTGATAAGCGTGCCACCCCAACTAACCAAAGAACACAAACACGAAATAGTGAACGCGGACGCTTGCTAAACGGTTACCTCACCGAGCCTACAGCAAGCGTTCGTAGCAGACAAGACAAGGATTAGCCAGCAGCAACCGCAGCTCTGGTCTACACTCCCAGACAGAACACAGAAGGAACCACCGCTAGCGCGGATGCGATCCAGACAGACAAACAGATGGGGCTACCAGTGGCAACCGCTGCTCTGGCTTGCACCCCTAAGGCAGAATACAGAAGGAAGCACTGCCACTACCACTAGGGTGAATGCGATCCAGACAGATGGAGCAGCGAGTAGCAACCGCAGCTCTGACCTACACCCCCAGACAAACAGAACGATTTCCTGTCGACCGCCGCTGGCGACAGGACAATCGCAATAGACAGTACAGGCAAAACAGATAATACAACCTGACTGCACTAGAAGGGCTGCCTAGTGCAGTCCCAAGGAATTACTCTAAGATAATCTTTAGCAAGGAATAGCAAGGCTGACACTCCAGGTGAGTTAGCAGGAACAACCCATCATGACCAGCAAGGGATTCTGGGAGAACATGGTATTTATACTGCAAGCCTTCAAAGGAGGCAGATAGGCAATTTGCATGACAAGTGTATGCAAATTCCTCAGCAGAACAAATCTGAAACTTGCAAAGCGAAGACAGGTCTCTTTTCCAGAGACCTGCAGCTCTCAGACCTAAAGAATGGACAAACAGCTGTCTGCCCGTGCAGACAGCTGAGCAGATCATTACACCTATACTGGGGCACCTATAGCTGGCTGACCTATACTGGGAGCACCTATAGCTAGTTACCTATACTGGGGCACCTATATCTGGCTGACCTATACTGTGCCACCTATAGCTAGTTACCTATACTGGGGCACCTATTGCTGGCTGACCTATACTGGGAGCACCTATAGCTAGTTACCTATACTGGGGCACTTATATTTGGCTGACCTATACTGTGCCACCTATAGCTAGTAACCTATACTGGGGCACCTATAGCTGGCTGACCCATACTGGGAGCACCTATAGCTAGTTACCTATACTGGGGCACCTATAGCTGGCTGACCTATACTGGGAGCACCTATAGCTAGTTACCTATACTGGGGCACCTATATCTGGCTGACCTATACTGTGCCACCTATAGCTAGTTACCTATACTGGGGCAACTATAGCTGGCTGACCTATACTGGGAGCACCTATAGCTAATTACCTATACTGGGGCACCTATAGCTGGCTCACCTATACTGTGGCTCCTACAGCTAGTTACCTATACTGGGAGCACCTATAGCTGGCTGATCTATACTAGGGCACCTATAGCAGGCTGACTTGTACTACGGCACCTATAACTTGGTACCTATACTGGAAACACATGTAGCTGGCTGACCTATACTGTACCACCTATAGCTAGTTACCTATTCTGGGGCACCTATATCTGGCTGACATATACTGTGCCACCTATAGCTAGTTACCTATACTGGGGCAACTATAGCTGGCTGACCTATACTGTGCCACCTATAGCTAGTTACCTATTCTGGGGCACCTATAGCTGGCTCACCTATACTGTGGCTCCTACAGCTAGTTACCTATACTGGGGCACCTATATCTGGCTGACATATACTGGGGCACCTATAGCTAGTTACCTATTCTGGGGCACCTATAGCTGGCTCACCTATACTGTGGCTCCTACAGCTAGTTACCTATACTGGGAGCACCTATAGCTGACATCTCTGACTAAGAGGGGGGGGCACACCTATATGTTTATGTGAGTGTGTGGCCTGTGCTAAGGGGTGGGGCTTAGGGCGCCGGAGCTTATGTGTCTATAGGCACCTGAGCTGTAAGTCCGGCCCTTCTCTTTCTAATGCAGAGTGCTAAATAACAGAAAATGTAACATTCTCTCCTAGGAGAAAACTTAGGACTTAGAAATAAGGAGAAGTAGTGTATGGGAGCCGGGCCTTGGTGTGTATTCCTGTGCTGGACACATGGGGGTATTTCTGGCAGCTGCCCCAGTTGTGTTCCGGAGGAGGGGGTTTGTTTAGGGGTGTCAGGAGAGTTTTGGGGCATTGGAGGTAGCTGGCCTGTGGGGTCCCTTTCCTGAGAGCCACATGGGAGGTAGCCGGCCTGTGGGGTCACTTTCCTGAGAGCCACATGGGAGGTAGCTGGCCTGTGGGGTCCCTTTCCTGAGAGCCACATGGGAGGTATCCGGCCTGTGGGGTCCCTTTCCTGACAGCCACATGGGAGGTATCCGGCCTGTGGGGTCCCTTTCCTGAGAGCCACATGGGAGGTAGCCGGCCTGTGAGGTCCCTTTCCTGACAGCCACATGGGAGGTAGCCGGCCTGTGGGGTCCCTTTCCTGAGAGCCACATGGGAGGTAGCCGGCCTGTGGGGTCCCTTTCCTGAGAGCCACATGGGAGGTAGCCGGCCTGTGGGGTCCCTTTCCTGAGAGCCACATGGGAGGTAGCTGGCCTGTGGGGACCCTTTCCTGAGAGCCACATGGGAGGTAGCCGGCCTGTGAGGTCCCTTTCCTGAGAGCCACATGGGAGGTAGCCGGCCTGTGGGGTCCCTTTCCTGAGAGCCACATGGGAGGTAGCCGGCCTGTGGGGACCCTTTCCTGAGAGCCTCATGGGAGGTAGCCGGCCTGTGGGGTCCCTTTCCTGAGAGCCACATGGGAGGTAGCCGGCCTGTGGGGTCCCTTTCCTGAGAGCCACATGGGAGGTAGCCGGCCTGTGGGGTCCCTTTCCTGAGAGCCACATGGGAGGTAGCCGGCCTGTGGGGTCCCTTTCCTGAGAGCCACATGGGAGGTAGCTGGCCTGTGGGGTCCCTTTCCTGAGAGCCACATGAGAGGTAGCCGGCCTGTGGGGTCCCTTTCCTGAGAGCCACATGGGAGGTAGCCGGCCTGTGAGGTCCCTTTCCTGAGAGCCACATGGGAGGTATCCGGCCTGTGGGGTCCCTTTCCTGAGAGCCACATGGGAGGTAGCCGGCCTGTGGGGTCCCTTTCCTGAGTGCCACATGGGAGGTAGCTGGCCTGTGGGGTCCCTTTCCTGAGAGCCACATGGGAGGTAGCCGGCCTGTGGGGTCCCTTTCCTGAGAGCCTCATGGGAGGTACCTGGCCTGTGGGGTCCCTTTCCTGAGAGCCACATGGGAGGTAGCCGGCCTGTGGGGTCCCTTTCCTGAGTGCCACATGGGAGGTAGCCGGCCTGTGGGGTCCCTTTCCTGAGTGCCACATGGGAGGTAGCTGGCCTGTGGGGTCCCTTTCCTGAGAGCCACATGGGAGGTAGCCGGCCTGTGGGGTCCCTTTCCTGAGAGCCACATGGGAGGTAGCCGGCCTGTGGGGTCCCTTTCCTGAGAGCCACATGGGAGGTAGCCGGCCTGTGGGGTCCCTTTCCTGAGAGCCACATGGGAGGTAGCCGGCCTGTGGGGTCCCTTTCCTGAGAGCCACATGGGAGGTAGCTGGCCTGTGGGGTCCCTATCCTGAGAGCCACATGGGAGGTAGCTGGCCTGTGGGGTCCCTTTCCTGAGAGCCACATGGGAGGTAGCTGGCCTGTGGGGTCCCTATCCTGAGAGCCACATGGGAGGTAGCTGGCCTGTGGGGTCCCATTCCTGAGAGCCACATGGAAGGTAGCTGGCCTGTGGGGTCCCTTTCCTGAGAGCCACATGGGAGGTAGCCGGCCTGTGGGGTCCCTTTCCTGAGAGCCACATGGGAGGTAGCTGGCCTGTGGCTTCCCTTTCCTGAGAGCCACATGGGAGGTAGCTGGCCTGTGGGGTCCCTATCCTGAGAGCCACATGGGAGGTAGCTGGCCTGTGGGGTCCCTTTCCTGAGAGCCACATGGGAGGTAGCTGGCCTGTGGGGTCCCTATCCTGAGAGCCACATGGGAGGTAGCTGGCCTGTGGGGTCCCATTCCTGAGAGCCACATGGGAGGTAGCTGGCCTGTGGGGTCCCTTTCCTGAGAGCCACATGGGAGGTAGCCGGCCTGTGGGGTCCCTTTCCTGAGAGCCACATGGGAGGTAGCCGGCCTGTGGGGTCCCTTTCCTGAGAGCCACATGGGAGGTAGCCGGCCTGTGGGGTCCCTTTCCTGAGAGCCACATGGGAGGTAGCCGGCCTTTGGGGTCCCTTTCCTGAGAGCCACATGGGAGGTAGCCGGCCTGTGGGGCCCCTTTCCTGAGAGCCACATGGGAGGTATCCGGCCTGTGGGGTCCCTTTCCTGAGAGCCACATGGGAGGTAGCTGGCCTTTGGGGTCCCTTTCCTGAGAGCCACATGGGAGGTAGCTGGCCTGTGGGGTCCCTTTCCTGAGAGCCACATGGGAGGTAGCTGGCCTGTGGGGTCCCTTTCCTGAAAGCCACATGGGAGGTAGCCGGCCTGTGGGGTCCCTTTCCTGAGAGCCACATGGGAGGTAGCCGGCCTGTGGGGTCCCTTTCCTGAGAGCCACATGGGAGGTAGCCGGCCTGTGGGGTCCCTTTGCTGAGAGCCACATGGGAGGTAGCCGGCCTGTGGGGTCCCTTTCCTGAGAGCCACATGGGAGGTAGCCGGCCTGTGGGGTCCCTTTCCTGAGAGCCACATAGGAGGTAGCTGGCCTGTGGGGTCCCTTTCCTGAGTGCCACATGGGAGGTAGCTGGCCTGTGGGGTCCCTTTCCTGAGAGCCACATGGGAGGTAGCTGGCCTGTGGGGTCCCTTTCCTGAGAGCCACATGGGAGGTATCCGGCCTGTGGGGTCCCTTTCCTGAGAGACACATGGGAAGTAGCCGGCCTGTGGGGTCCCTTTCTTGACAGCCACATGGGAGGTAGCTGGCCTGTGGGGTCCCTTTCCTGAGAGCCACATGGGAGGTAGCCGGCCTGTGGGGTCCCTTTCCTGAGAGCCACATGGGAGGTAGCCGGCCTGTGGGGTCCCTTTCCTGAGAGCCACATGGGAGGTAGCTGGCCTGTGGGGTCCCTTTCCTGAGAGCCACATGGGAGGTATCCGGCCTGTGGGGTCCCTTTCCTGAGAGCCACATGGGAGGTAGCCGGCCTGTGGGGTCCCTTTCCTGAGAGCCACATGGGAGGTATCCGGCCTGTGGGGTCCCTTTCCTGAGAGCCACATGGGAGGTAGCCGGCCTGTGGGGTCCCTTTCCTGAGAGACACATGGGAGGTAGCCGGCCTGTGGGGTCCCTTTCCTGAGAGCCACATGGGAGGTATCCGGCCTGTGGGGTCCCTTTCCTGAGAGCCACATGGGAGGTAGCCGGCCTGTGGGGTCCCTTTCCTGAGAGCCACATGGGAGGTAGCCGGCCTGTGGGCTCCCTTTCCTGAGAGCCACATGGGAGGTAGCCGGCCTGTGGGGTCCCTTTCCTGAGAGCCACATGGGAGGTAGCCGGCCTGTGGGGTCCCTTTCCTGAGAACATGGGAGGTAGCCGGCCTGTGGGGTCCCTTTCCTGAGAGCCACATGGGAGGTAGCTGGCCTGTGGGGTCCCTTTCCTGAGAGCCACATGGGAGGTAGCCGGCCTGTGGGGTCCCTTTCCTGAGAGCCACATGGGAGGTAGCCGGCCTGTGGGGTCCCTTTCCTGAGAGCCACATGGGAGGTAGCCGGCCTGTGGGGTCCCTTTCCTGAGAGCCACATGGGAGGTAGCCGGCCTGTGGGGTCCCTTTCCTGAGAGCCACATGGGAGGTAGCCGGCCTGTGGGGTCCCTTTCCTGAGAGCCACTTGGGAGGTAGCCGGCCTGTGGGGTCCTTTTTCTGAGAGCCACATGGGAGGTAGCTGGCCTGTGGGGTCCCTTTCCTGAGAGCCACATGGGAGGTAGCCGGCCTGTGGGGTCCCTTTCCTGAGAGCCACATGGGAGGTAGCTGGCCTGTGGGGTCCCTTTCCTGAGTGCCACATGGGAGGTAGCCAGCCTGTGGGGTCCCTTTCCTGAGAGCCACATGGGAGGTAGCCGGCCTGTGGGGTCCCTTTCCTGAGAACATGGGAGGTAGCCGGCCTGTGGGGTCCCTTTCCTGAGAGCCACATGGGAGGTAGCCAGGCTGTGGGGTCCCTTTCCTGAGAGCCTCATGGGAGGTAGCCGGCCTGTGGGGTCCCTTTCCTGAGAGCCACATGGGAGGTAGCTGGCCTGTGGGGTCCCTTTCCTGAGAGCCACATGGGAGGTAGCCGGCCTGTGGGGACCCTTTCCTGAGAGCCACATGGGAGGTAGCCGGCCTGTGGGGTCCCTTTCCTGAGAGCCACATGGGAGGTAGCCGGCCTGTGGGGTCCCTTTCCTGAGAGCCACATGGGAGGTAGCTGGCCTGTGGGGTCCCTTTCCTGAGAGCCACATGGGAGGTAGCCGGCCTGTGGGGTCCCTTTCCTGAGAGCCACATGTGAGGTAGCTGGCCTGTGAGGTCCCTTTCCTGAGAACATGGGAGGTAGCCGGCCTGTGGGGTCCCTTTCCTGAGAGCCACATGGGAGGTAGCCGGCCTGTGGGGTCCCTTTCCTGAGAGCCACATGGGAGGTAGCTGGCCTGTGAGGTCCCTTTCCTGAGAGCCACATGGGAGGTTGCCGGCCTGTGGGGTCCCTTTCCTGAGAGCCACATGGGAGGTAGCCGGCCTGTGGGGTCCCTTTCCTGAGAGCCACATGGGAGGTAGCTGGCCTGTGGGGTCCCTTTCCTGAGAGCCACATGGGAGGTAGCCGGCCTGTGGGGTCCCTTTCCTGAGAGCCACATGGAAGGTAGCCGGCCTGTGGGGTCCCTTTCCTGAGAGCCACATGGGAGGTAGCCGGCCTGTGGGGTCCCTTTCCTGAGAGCCACATGGGAGGTAGCCGGCCTGTGGGGTCCCTATCCTGAGAGCCACATGGGAGGTAGCCGGCCTGTGGGGTCCCTTTCCTGAGAGCCACATGGGAGGTAGCTGGCCTGTGACTGTGAGGTCCCTTTCCTGAGAGCCACATGGGAGGTAGCCGGCCTGTGGGGTCCCTTTCCTGAGAGCCACATGGGAGGTAGCCGGCCTATGGGGTCCCTTTCCTGAGAGCCACATGGGAGGTAGCCGGCCTGTGGGGTCCCTTTCCTGAGTGCCTCATGGGAGGTAGCCGGCCTGTGGGGTCCCTTTCCTGAGAGCCACATGGGAGGTAGCTGGCCTGTGAGGTCCCTTTCCTGAGAGCCACATGGGAGGTAGCCGGCCTGTGGGGACCCTTTCCTGAGAGCCACATGGGAGGTAGCCGGCCTGTGGGGTCCCTATCCTGAGAGCCACATGGGAGGTAGCCGGCCTGTGGGGTCCCTTTCCTGAGAGCCACATGGGAGGTAGCTGTCCTGTGAGGTCCCTTTCCTGAGAGCCACATGGGAGGTAGCCGGCCTGTGGGGTCCCTTTCCTGAGAGCCACATGGGAGGTAGCCGGCCTGTGGGGTCCCTTTCCTGAGTGCCTCATGGGAGGTAGCCGGCCTGTGGGGTCCCTTTCCTGAGAGCCACATGGGAGGTAGCTGGCCTGTGGGGTCCCTTTCCTGAGAGCCACATGGGAGGTAGCCGGCCTGTGGGGTCCCTTTCCTGAGAGCCACATGGGAGGTAGCTGGCCTGTGGGGCCCCTTTCCTGAGAGCCACATGGGAGGTAGCTGGCCTGTGAGGTCCCTTTCCTGAGAGCCACATGGGAGGTAGCCGGCCTGTGGAGTCCCTTTCCTGAGAGCCACATGGGATGTAGCCGGCCTGTGGGGTCCCTTTCCTGAGAGCCACATGGGAGGTAGCTGGCCTGTGGGGTCCCTTTCCTGAGAGCCACATGGGAGGTAGCTGGCCTGTGGGGTCCCTTTCCTGAGTGCCTCATGGGAGGTAGCCGGCCTGTGGGGTCCCTTTCCTGAGAGCCACATGGGAGGTAGCTGGCCTGTGAGGTCCCTTTCCTGAGAGCCACATGGGAGGTAGCCGGCCTGTGGGGTCCCTTTCCTGAGAGCCACATGGGAGGTAGCTGGCCTGTGAGGTCCCTTTCCTGAGAGCCACATGGGAGGTAGCCGGCCTGTGGGGACCCTTTCCTGAGAGCCACATGGGAGGTAGCCGGCCTGTGGGGTCCCTATCCTGAGAGCCACATGGGAGGTAGCCGGCCTGTGGGGTCCCTTTCCTGAGAGCCACATGGGAGGTAGCTGTCCTGTGAGGTCCCTTTCCTGAGAGCCACATGGGAGGTAGCCGGCCTGTGGGGTCCCTTTCCTGAGAGCCACATGGGAGGTAGCCGGCCTGTGGGGTCCCTTTCCTGAGTGCCTCATGGGAGGTAGCCGGCCTGTGGGGTCCCTTTCCTGAGAGCCACATGGGAGGTAGCTGGCCTGTGGGGTCCCTTTCCTGAGAGCCACATGGGAGGTAGCCGGCCTGTGGGGTCCCTTTCCTGAGAGCCACATGGGAGGTAGCTGGCCTGTGGGGCCCCTTTCCTGAGAGCCACATGGGAGGTAGCTGGCCTGTGAGGTCCCTTTCCTGAGAGCCACATGGGAGGTAGCCGGCCTGTGGAGTCCCTTTCCTGAGAGCCACATGGGATGTAGCCGGCCTGTGGGGTCCCTTTCCTGAGAGCCACATGGGAGGTAGCTGGCCTGTGGGGTCCCTTTCCTGAGAGCCACATGGGAGGTAGCTGGCCTGTGGGGTCCCTTTCCTGAGAGCCACATGGGAGGTAGCCGGCCTGTGGAGTCCCTTTCCTGAGAGCCACATGGGAGGTAGCTGGCCTGTGGGGTCCCTTTCCTGAGAGCCACATGGGAGGTAGCCGGCATGTGGGGTCCCTTTCCTGAGAGCCACATGGGAGGTAGCTGGCCTGTGGGGACCCTTTCCTGAGAGCCACATGGGAGGTAGCCGGCCTGTGGGGTCCCTTTGCTGAGAGCCACATGGGAGGTAGCCGGCCTGTGGGGTCCCTTTCCTGAGAGCCACATGGGAGGTAGCTGGCCTGTGGGGTCCCTTTCCTGAGAGCCACATGGGAGGTAGCCGGCCTGTGGGGTCCCTTTCCTGAGTGCCACTTGGGAGGTAGCCGGCCTGTGGGGTCCCTTTCCTGAGAGCCACATGGGAGGTAACCGGCCTGTGGGGTCCCTTTCCTGAGAGCCACATGGGAGGTAGCCGGCCTGTGGGGTCCCTTTCCTGAGAGCCTCATGGGAGGTAGCCGGCCTGTGGGGTCCCTTTCCTGAGAGCCACATGGGAGGTAGCTGGCCTGTGGGGTCCCTTTCCTGAGAGCCACATGGGAGGTAGCCGGCCTGTGGGGTCCCTATCCTGAGAGCCACATGGGAGGTAGCCGGCCTGTGGGGTCCCTTTCCTGAGAGCTACATGGGAGGTAGCTGGCCTGTGAGGTCCCTTTCCTGAGAGCCACATGGGAGGTAGCC
Source organism: Hyperolius riggenbachi (assembly GCF_040937935.1). Taxonomy (NCBI): domain Eukaryota; kingdom Metazoa; phylum Chordata; class Amphibia; order Anura; family Hyperoliidae; genus Hyperolius; species Hyperolius riggenbachi. The sequence continues at coordinate 441,332 of NC_090652.1, read as the reverse complement.
GGCCTGTGGGGTCCCTTTCCTGAGAGCCACATGGGAGGTAGCCGGCCTGTGGGGTCCCTTTACTGAGAGCCACATGGGAGGTAGCCGGCCTGTGGGGTCCCTTTCCTGAGTGCCTCATGGGAGGTAGCCGGCCTGTGGGGTCCCTTTCCTGAGAGCCACATGGGAGGTAGCTGGCCTGTGAGGTCCCTTTCCTGAGAGCCACATGGGAGGTAGCCGGCCTGTGGGGACCCTTTCCTGAGAGCCACATGGGAGGTAGCCGGCCTGTGGGGTCCCTATCCTGAGAGCCACATGGGAGGTAGCCGGCCTGTGGGGTCCCTTTCCTGAGAGCCACATGGGAGGTAGCTGGCCTGTGAGGTCCCTTTCCTGAGAGCCACATGGGAGGTAGCCGGCCTGTGGGGTCCCTTTCCTGAGAGCCACATGGGAGGTAGCCGGCCTGTGGGGTCCCTTTCCTGAGTGCCTCATGGGAGGTAGCCGGCCTGTGGGGTCCCTTTCCTGAGAGCCACATGGGAGGTAGCTGGCCTGTGGGGTCCCTTTCCTGAGAGCCACATGGGAGGTAGCCGGCCTGTGGGGTCCCTTTCCTGAGAGCCACATGGGAGGTAGCTGGCCTGTGGGGTCCCTTTCCTGAGAGCCACATGGGAGGTAGCTGGCCTGTGAGGTCCCTTTCGTGAGAGCCACATGGGAGGTAGCCGGCCTGTGGAGTCCCTTTCCTGAGAGCCACATGGGAGGTAGCCGGCCTGTGGGGTCCCTTTCCTGAGAGCCACATGGGAGGTAGCTGGCCTGTGGGGTCCCTTTCCTGAGAGCCACATGGGAGGTAGCTGGCCTGTGAGGTCCCTTTCCTGAGAGCCACATGGGAGGTAGCCGGCCTGTGGAGTCCCTTTCCTGAGAGCCACATGGGAGGTAGCTGGCCTGTGGGGTCCCTTTCCTGAGAGCCACATGGGAGGTAGCCGGCCTGTGGGGTCCCTTTCCTGAGAGCCATATGGGAGGTAGCTGGCCTGTGGGGACTCTTTCCTGAGAGGCACATGGGAGGTAGCCGGCCTGTGGGGTCCCTTTGCTGAGAGCCACATGGGAGGTAGCCGGCCTGTGGGGTCCCTTTCCTGAGAGCCACATGGGAGGTAGCTGGCCTGTGGGGTCCCTTTCCTGAGAGCCACATTGGAGGTAGCCGGCCTGTGGGGTCCCTTTCCAGAGTGCCACATGGGAGGTAGCCGGCCTGTGGGGTCCCTTTCCTGAGAGCCACATGGGAGGTAACCGGCCTGTGGGGTCCCTTTCCTGAGAGCCACATGGGAGGTAGCCGGCCTGTGGGGTCCCTTTCCTGAGAGCCTCATGGGAGGTAGCCGGCCTGTGGGGTCCCTTTCCTGAGAGCCACATGGGAGGTAGCTGGCCTGTGGGGTCCCTTTCCTGAGAGCCACATGGGAGGTAGCCGGCCTGTGGGGTCCCTTTCCTGAGAGCCACATGGGAGGTAGCCGGCCTGTGGGGCCCCTTTGCTGAGAGCCACATGGGAGGTAGCCGGCCTGTGGGGACCCTTTCCTGAGAGCCACATGGGAGGTAGCTGGCCTGTGGGGTCCCTTTCCTGAGAGCCACATGGGAGGTAGCTGGCCTGTGAGGTCCCTTTGCTGAGAGCCACATGGGAGGTAGCCGGCCTGTGGGGTCCCTTTCCTGAGAGCCACATGGGAGGTAGCCGGCCTGTGGGGTCCCTTTCCTGAGAGCCACATGGGAGGTAGCTGGCCTGTGGGGTCCCTTTCCTGACAGCCACATGGGAGGTAGCCGGCCTGTGGGGTCCCTTTCCTGAGAGCCACATGGGAGGTAGCCGGCCTGTGGGGCCCCTTTCCTTAGAGCCACATGGGATGTAGCCGGCCTGTGGGGTCCCTTTCCTGAGAGCCACATGGGAGGTAGCTGGCTTGTGGGGTCCCTTTCCTGAGAGCCACATGGGAGGTAGCCGGCCTGTGGGGTCCCTTTCCTGAGAGACACATGGGAGGTAGCTGGCCTGTGGGGTCCCTTTTCTGAGAGCCACATGGGAGGTAGCCGGCCTGTGGGGTCCCTTTCCTGAGAGCCACATAGGAGGTAGCTGGCCTGTGGGGTCCCTTTCCTGAGAGCCACATGGGAGGTAGCTGGCCTGTGGGGTCCCTTTCCTGAGAGCCACATGGGAGGTAGCCGGCCAGTGGGTTCCCTTTCCTGAGAGCCACATGTGAGGTAGCCGGCCTGTGGGGACCCTTTCCTGAGAGCCACATGGGGGGTAGCCGGCCTGTGGGGTCCCTTTCCTGAGAGCCACATGGGAGGTAGCTGGCCTGTGGGGTCCCTTTCCTGAGAGCCACAATGGAGGTAGCTGGCCTGTGGGGTCCCTTTCCTGAGAGCCACATGGGAGGTAGCCGGCCTGTGGGGACCCTTTCCTGAGAGCCACATGAGAGGTAGCCGGCCTGTGGGGTCCCTTTCCTGAGAGCCACATGGGAGGTAGCTGGCCTGTGGGGTCCCTTTCCTGAGAGCCACATGGGAGGTAGCTGGCCTGTGGGGTCCCTTTCCTGAGAGCCACATGTGAGGTAGCCGGCCTGTGGGGTCCCTTTCCTGAGAGCCACTTGGGAGGTAGCCGGCCTGTGGGGTCCCTTTCCTGAGAGCCACATGGGAGGTAGCCGGCCTGTGGGGTCCCTTTCCTGAGAGCCACATGGGAGGTAGCCGGCCTGTGGGGTCCCTTTCCTGAGAGCCACATGGGAGGTAGCCGGCCTGTGAGGTCCCTTTCCTGAGAGCCACATGGGAGGTAGCTGGCCTGTGGGGTCCCTTTCCTGAGAGCCACATGGGAGGTAGCCGGCCTGTGGGGTCCCTTTCCTGACAGCCACATGGGAGGTAGCCGGCCTGTGGGGTCCCTTTCCTGAGAGCCACATGGGAGGTAGCCGGCCTGTGGGGTCCCTTTTCTGAGAGCCACATGGGAGTTAGCCGGCCTGTGCGGTCCCTTTCCTGAGAGCCACATGGGAGGTAGCCGGCCTGTGGGGTCCCTTTCCTGAGAGCCTCATGGGAGGTAGCTGGCCTGTGGGGTCCCTTTCCTGAGAGCCACATGGGAGGTAGCCGGCCTGTGGGATCCCTTTCCTGAGAGACACATGGGAGGTATCCGGCCTGTGGGGTCCCTTTCCTGAGAGCCACATGGGAGGTAGCCGGCCTGTGGGGTCCCTTTCCTGAGAGCCACATGGGAGGTAGCTGGCCTGTGGGGTCCCTTTCCTGAGAGCCACATGGGAGGTAGCTGGCCTGTGGGGACCCTTTCCTGAGAGCCACATGGGAGGTAGCCGGCCTGTGGGGTCCCTTTCCTGAGAGCCACATGGGAGGTAGCCGGCCTGTGGGGTCCCTTTCCTGAGAGCCACATGGGAGGTAGCCGGCCTGTGGGGTCCCTTTCCTGAGAGCCACATGGGAGGTAGCCGGCCTGTGGGGTCCCTTTCCTGAGTGCCACATGGGAGGTAGCTGGCCTGTGGGGTCCCTTTCCTGAGAGCCACATGGGAGGTAGCCGGCCTGTGGGGTCCCTTTCCTGAGAGCCACATGGGAGGTAGCCGGCCTGTGGGGTCCCTTTCCTGAGAGCCACATGGGAGGTAGCCGGCCTGTGGGGTCCCTTTCCTGAGAGCCACATGGGAGGTAGCCGGCCTGTGGGGTCCCTTTCCTGAGTGCCACATGGGAGGTAGCTGGCCTGTGGGGTCCCTTTCCTGAGAGCCACATGGGAGGTAGCTGGCCTGTGGGGTCCCTTTCCTGAGAGCCACATGGGAGGTAGCTGGCCTGTGGGGTCCCTTTCCTGAGAGCCACATGGGAGGTAGCTGGCCTGTGGGGACCCTTTCCTGAGAGCCACATGGGAGGTAGCCGGCCTGTGGGGTCCCTTTCCTGAGAGCCACATGGGAGGTAGCCGGCCTGTGGGGTCCCTTTGCTGAGAGCCACATGGGAGGTAGCCGGCCTGTGGGGTCCCTTTCCTGAGAGCCACATGGGAGGTAGCCGGCCTGTGGGGTCCCTTTCCTGAGAGCCACATAGGAGGTAGCTGGCCTGTGGGGTCCCTTTCCTGAGTGCCACATGGGAGGTAGCTGGCCTGTGGGGTCCCTTTCCTGAGAGCCACATGGGAGGTAGCTGGCCTGTGGGGTCCCTTTCCTGAGAGCCACATGGGAGGTATCCGGCCTGTGGGGTCCCTTTCCTGAGAGACACATGGGAAGTAGCCGGCCTGTGGGGTCCCTTTCTTGACAGCCACATGGGAGGTAGCTGGCCTGTGGGGTCCCTTTCCTGAGAGCCACATGGGAGGTAGCCGGCCTGTGGGGTCCCTTTCCTGAGAGCCACATGGGAGGTAGCCGGCCTGTGGGGTCCCTTTCCTGAGAGCCACATGGGAGGTAGCTGGCCTGTGGGGTCCCTTTCCTGAGAGCCACATGGGAGGTATCCGGCCTGTGGGGTCCCTTTCCTGAGAGCCACATGGGAGGTAGCCGGCCTGTGGGGTCCCTTTCCTGAGAGCCACATGGGAGGTATCCGGCCTGTGGGGTCCCTTTCCTGAGAGCCACATGGGAGGTAGCCGGCCTGTGGGGTCCCTTTCCTGAGAGACACATGGGAGGTAGCCGGCCTGTGGGGTCCCTTTCCTGAGAGCCACATGGGAGGTATCCGGCCTGTGGGGTCCCTTTCCTGAGAGCCACATGGGAGGTAGCCGGCCTGTGGGGTCCCTTTCCTGAGAGCCACATGGGAGGTAGCCGGCCTGTGGGCTCCCTTTCCTGAGAGCCACATGGGAGGTAGCCGGCCTGTGGGGTCCCTTTCCTGAGAGCCACATGGGAGGTAGCCGGCCTGTGGGGTCCCTTTCCTGAGAACATGGGAGGTAGCCGGCCTGTGGGGTCCCTTTCCTGAGAGCCACATGGGAGGTAGCTGGCCTGTGGGGTCCCTTTCCTGAGAGCCACATGGGAGGTAGCCGGCCTGTGGGGTCCCTTTCCTGAGAGCCACATGGGAGGTAGCCGGCCTGTGGGGTCCCTTTCCTGAGAGCCACATGGGAGGTAGCCGGCCTGTGGGGTCCCTTTCCTGAGAGCCACATGGGAGGTAGCCGGCCTGTGGGGTCCCTTTCCTGAGAGCCACATGGGAGGTAGCCGGCCTGTGGGGTCCCTTTCCTGAGAGCCACTTGGGAGGTAGCCGGCCTGTGGGGTCCTTTTTCTGAGAGCCACATGGGAGGTAGCTGGCCTGTGGGGTCCCTTTCCTGAGAGCCACATGGGAGGTAGCCGGCCTGTGGGGTCCCTTTCCTGAGAGCCACATGGGAGGTAGCTGGCCTGTGGGGTCCCTTTCCTGAGTGCCACATGGGAGGTAGCCAGCCTGTGGGGTCCCTTTCCTGAGAGCCACATGGGAGGTAGCCGGCCTGTGGGGTCCCTTTCCTGAGAACATGGGAGGTAGCCGGCCTGTGGGGTCCCTTTCCTGAGAGCCACATGGGAGGTAGCCAGGCTGTGGGGTCCCTTTCCTGAGAGCCTCATGGGAGGTAGCCGGCCTGTGGGGTCCCTTTCCTGAGAGCCACATGGGAGGTAGCTGGCCTGTGGGGTCCCTTTCCTGAGAGCCACATGGGAGGTAGCCGGCCTGTGGGGACCCTTTCCTGAGAGCCACATGGGAGGTAGCCGGCCTGTGGGGTCCCTTTCCTGAGAGCCACATGGGAGGTAGCCGGCCTGTGGGGTCCCTTTCCTGAGAGCCACATGGGAGGTAGCTGGCCTGTGGGGTCCCTTTCCTGAGAGCCACATGGGAGGTAGCCGGCCTGTGGGGTCCCTTTCCTGAGAGCCACATGTGAGGTAGCTGGCCTGTGAGGTCCCTTTCCTGAGAACATGGGAGGTAGCCGGCCTGTGGGGTCCCTTTCCTGAGAGCCACATGGGAGGTAGCCGGCCTGTGGGGTCCCTTTCCTGAGAGCCACATGGGAGGTAGCTGGCCTGTGAGGTCCCTTTCCTGAGAGCCACATGGGAGGTTGCCGGCCTGTGGGGTCCCTTTCCTGAGAGCCACATGGGAGGTAGCCGGCCTGTGGGGTCCCTTTCCTGAGAGCCACATGGGAGGTAGCTGGCCTGTGGGGTCCCTTTCCTGAGAGCCACATGGGAGGTAGCCGGCCTGTGGGGTCCCTTTCCTGAGAGCCACATGGAAGGTAGCCGGCCTGTGGGGTCCCTTTCCTGAGAGCCACATGGGAGGTAGCCGGCCTGTGGGGTCCCTTTCCTGAGAGCCACATGGGAGGTAGCCGGCCTGTGGGGTCCCTATCCTGAGAGCCACATGGGAGGTAGCCGGCCTGTGGGGTCCCTTTCCTGAGAGCCACATGGGAGGTAGCTGGCCTGTGAGGTCCCTTTCCTGAGAGCCACATGGGAGGTAGCCGGCCTGTGGGGTCCCTTTCCTGAGAGCCACATGGGAGGTAGCCGGCCTATGGGGTCCCTTTCCTGAGAGCCACATGGGAGGTAGCCGGCCTGTGGGGTCCCTTTCCTGAGTGCCTCATGGGAGGTAGCCGGCCTGTGGGGTCCCTTTCCTGAGAGCCACATGGGAGGTAGCTGGCCTGTGAGGTCCCTTTCCTGAGAGCCACATGGGAGGTAGCCGGCCTGTGGGGACCCTTTCCTGAGAGCCACATGGGAGGTAGCCGGCCTGTGGGGTCCCTATCCTGAGAGCCACATGGGAGGTAGCCGGCCTGTGGGGTCCCTTTCCTGAGAGCCACATGGGAGGTAGCTGTCCTGTGAGGTCCCTTTCCTGAGAGCCACATGGGAGGTAGCCGGCCTGTGGGGTCCCTTTCCTGAGAGCCACATGGGAGGTAGCCGGCCTGTGGGGTCCCTTTCCTGAGTGCCTCATGGGAGGTAGCCGGCCTGTGGGGTCCCTTTCCTGAGAGCCACATGGGAGGTAGCTGGCCTGTGGGGTCCCTTTCCTGAGAGCCACATGGGAGGTAGCCGGCCTGTGGGGTCCCTTTCCTGAGAGCCACATGGGAGGTAGCTGGCCTGTGGGGCCCCTTTCCTGAGAGCCACATGGGAGGTAGCTGGCCTGTGAGGTCCCTTTCCTGAGAGCCACATGGGAGGTAGCCGGCCTGTGGAGTCCCTTTCCTGAGAGCCACATGGGATGTAGCCGGCCTGTGGGGTCCCTTTCCTGAGAGCCACATGGGAGGTAGCTGGCCTGTGGGGTCCCTTTCCTGAGAGCCACATGGGAGGTAGCTGGCCTGTGGGGTCCCTTTCCTGAGAGCCACATGGGAGGTAGCCGGCCTGTGGAGTCCCTTTCCTGAGAGCCACATGGGAGGTAGCTGGCCTGTGGGGTCCCTTTCCTGAGAGCCACATGGGAGGTAGCCGGCATGTGGGGTCCCTTTCCTGAGAGCCACATGGGAGGTAGCTGGCCTGTGGGGACCCTTTCCTGAGAGCCACATGGGAGGTAGCCGGCCTGTGGGGTCCCTTTGCTGAGAGCCACATGGGAGGTAGCCGGCCTGTGGGGTCCCTTTCCTGAGAGCCACATGGGAGGTAGCTGGCCTGTGGGGTCCCTTTCCTGAGAGCCACATGGGAGGTAGCCGGCCTGTGGGGTCCCTTTCCTGAGTGCCACTTGGGAGGTAGCCGGCCTGTGGGGTCCCTTTCCTGAGAGCCACATGGGAGGTAACCGGCCTGTGGGGTCCCTTTCCTGAGAGCCACATGGGAGGTAGCCGGCCTGTGGGGTCCCTTTCCTGAGAGCCTCATGGGAGGTAGCCGGCCTGTGGGGTCCCTTTCCTGAGAGCCACATGGGAGGTAGCTGGCCTGTGGGGTCCCTTTCCTGAGAGCCACATGGGAGGTAGCCGGCCTGTGGGGTCCCTATCCTGAGAGCCACATGGGAGGTAGCCGGCCTGTGGGGTCCCTTTCCTGAGAGCTACATGGGAGGTAGCTGGCCTGTGAGGTCCCTTTCCTGAGAGCCACATGGGAGGTAGCCGGCCTGTGGGGTCCCTTTCCTGAGAGCCACATGGGAGGTAGCCGGCCTGTGGGGTCCCTTTACTGAGAGCCACATGGGAGGTAGCCGGCCTGTGGGGTCCCTTTCCTGAGTGCCTCATGGGAGGTAGCCGGCCTGTGGGGTCCCTTTCCTGAGAGCCACATGGGAGGTAGCTGGCCTGTGAGGTCCCTTTCCTGAGAGCCACATGGGAGGTAGCCGGCCTGTGGGGACCCTTTCCTGAGAGCCACATGGGAGGTAGCCGGCCTGTGGGGTCCCTATCCTGAGAGCCACATGGGAGGTAGCCGGCCTGTGGGGTCCCTTTCCTGAGAGCCACATGGGAGGTAGCTGGCCTGTGAGGTCCCTTTCCTGAGAGCCACATGGGAGGTAGCCGGCCTGTGGGGTCCCTTTCCTGAGAGCCACATGGGAGGTAGCCGGCCTGTGGGGTCCCTTTCCTGAGTGCCTCATGGGAGGTAGCCGGCCTGTGGGGTCCCTTTCCTGAGAGCCACATGGGAGGTAGCTGGCCTGTGGGGTCCCTTTCCTGAGAGCCACATGGGAGGTAGCCGGCCTGTGGGGTCCCTTTCCTGAGAGCCACATGGGAGGTAGCTGGCCTGTGGGGTCCCTTTCCTGAGAGCCACATGGGAGGTAGCTGGCCTGTGAGGTCCCTTTCCTGAGAGCCACATGGGAGGTAGCCGGCCTGTGGAGTCCCTTTCCTGAGAGCCACATGGGAGGTAGCCGGCCTGTGGGGTCCCTTTCCTGAGAGCCACATGGGAGGTAGCTGGCCTGTGGGGTCCCTTTCCTGAGAGCCACATGGGAGGTAGCTGGCCTGTGAGGTCCCTTTCCTGAGAGCCACATGGGAGGTAGCCGGCCTGTGGAGTCCCTTTCCTGAGAGCCACATGGGAGGTAGCTGGCCTGTGGGGTCCCTTTCCTGAGAGCCACATGGGAGGTAGCCGGCCTGTGGGGTCCCTTTCCTGAGAGCCATATGGGAGGTAGCTGGCCTGTGGGGACTCTTTCCTGAGAGGCACATGGGAGGTAGCCGGCCTGTGGGGTCCCTTTGCTGAGAGCCACATGGGAGGTAGCCGGCCTGTGGGGTCCCTTTCCTGAGAGCCACATGGGAGGTAGCTGGCCTGTGGGGTCCCTTTCCTGAGAGCCACATTGGAGGTAGCCGGCCTGTGGGGTCCCTTTCCAGAGTGCCACATGGGAGGTAGCCGGCCTGTGGGGTCCCTTTCCTGAGAGCCACATGGGAGGTAACCGGCCTGTGGGGTCCCTTTCCTGAGAGCCACATGGGAGGTAGCCGGCCTGTGGGGTCCCTTTCCTGAGAGCCTCATGGGAGGTAGCCGGCCTGTGGGGTCCCTTTCCTGAGAGCCACATGGGAGGTAGCTGGCCTGTGGGGTCCCTTTCCTGAGAGCCACATGGGAGGTAGCCGGCCTGTGGGGTCCCTTTCCTGAGAGCCACATGGGAGGTAGCCGGCCTGTGGGGCCCCTTTGCTGAGAGCCACATGGGAGGTAGCCGGCCTGTGGGGACCCTTTCCTGAGAGCCACATGGGAGGTAGCTGGCCTGTGGGGTCCCTTTCCTGAGAGCCACATGGGAGGTAGCTGGCCTGTGAGGTCCCTTTGCTGAGAGCCACATGGGAGGTAGCCGGCCTGTGGGGTCCCTTTCCTGAGAGCCACATGGGAGGTAGCCGGCCTGTGGGGTCCCTTTCCTGAGAGCCACATGGGAGGTAGCTGGCCTGTGGGGTCCCTTTCCTGACAGCCACATGGGAGGTAGCCGGCCTGTGGGGTCCCTTTCCTGAGAGCCACATGGGAGGTAGCCGGCCTGTGGGGCCCCTTTCCTTAGAGCCACATGGGATGTAGCCGGCCTGTGGGGTCCCTTTCCTGAGAGCCACATGGGAGGTAGCTGGCTTGTGGGGTCCCTTTCCTGAGAGCCACATGGGAGGTAGCCGGCCTGTGGGGTCCCTTTCCTGAGAGACACATGGGAGGTAGCTGGCCTGTGGGGTCCCTTTTCTGAGAGCCACATGGGAGGTAGCCGGCCTGTGGGGTCCCTTTCCTGAGAGCCACATAGGAGGTAGCTGGCCTGTGGGGTCCCTTTCCTGAGAGCCACATGGGAGGTAGCTGGCCTGTGGGGTCCCTTTCCTGAGAGCCACATGGGAGGTAGCCGGCCAGTGGGTTCCCTTTCCTGAGAGCCACATGTGAGGTAGCCGGCCTGTGGGGACCCTTTCCTGAGAGCCACATGGGGGGTAGCCGGCCTGTGGGGTCCCTTTCCTGAGAGCCACATGGGAGGTAGCTGGCCTGTGGGGTCCCTTTCCTGAGAGCCACAATGGAGGTAGCTGGCCTGTGGGGTCCCTTTCCTGAGAGCCACATGGGAGGTAGCCGGCCTGTGGGGACCCTTTCCTGAGAGCCACATGAGAGGTAGCCGGCCTGTGGGGTCCCTTTCCTGAGAGCCACATGGGAGGTAGCTGGCCTGTGGGGTCCCTTTCCTGAGAGCCACATGGGAGGTAGCTGGCCTGTGGGGTCCCTTTCCTGAGAGCCACATGTGAGGTAGCCGGCCTGTGGGGTCCCTTTCCTGAGAGCCACTTGGGAGGTAGCCGGCCTGTGGGGTCCCTTTCCTGAGAGCCACATGGGAGGTAGCCGGCCTGTGGGGTCCCTTTCCTGAGAGCCACATGGGAGGTAGCCGGCCTGTGGGGTCCCTTTCCTGAGAGCCACATGGGAGGTAGCCGGCCTGTGAGGTCCCTTTCCTGAGAGCCACATGGGAGGTAGCTGGCCTGTGGGGTCCCTTTCCTGAGAGCCACATGGGAGGTAGCCGGCCTGTGGGGTCCCTTTCCTGACAGCCACATGGGAGGTAGCCGGCCTGTGGGGTCCCTTTCCTGAGAGCCACATGGGAGGTAGCCGGCCTGTGGGGTCCCTTTTCTGAGAGCCACATGGGAGTTAGCCGGCCTGTGCGGTCCCTTTCCTGAGAGCCACATGGGAGGTAGCCGGCCTGTGGGGTCCCTTTCCTGAGAGCCTCATGGGAGGTAGCTGGCCTGTGGGGTCCCTTTCCTGAGAGCCACATGGGAGGTAGCCGGCCTGTGGGATCCCTTTCCTGAGAGACACATGGGAGGTATCCGGCCTGTGGGGTCCCTTTCCTGAGAGCCACATGGGAGGTAGCCGGCCTGTGGGGTCCCTTTCCTGAGAGCCACATGGGAGGTAGCTGGCCTGTGGGGTCCCTTTCCTGAGAGCCACATGGGAGGTAGCTGGCCTGTGGGGACCCTTTCCTGAGAGCCACATGGGAGGTAGCCGGCCTGTGGGGTCCCTTTCCTGAGAGCCACATGGGAGGTAGCCGGCCTGTGGGGTCCCTTTCCTGAGAGCCACATGGGAGGTAGCCGGCCTGTGGGGTCCCTTTCCTGAGAGCCACATGGGAGGTAGCCGGCCTGTGGGGTCCCTTTCCTGAGTGCCACATGGGAGGTAGCTGGCCTGTGGGGTCCCTTTCCTGAGAGCCACATGGGAGGTAGCTGGCCTGTGGGGTCCCTTTCCTGAGAGCCACATGGGAGGTAGCTGGCCTGTGGGGTCCCTTTCCTGAGAGCCACATGGGAGGTAGCTGGCCTGTGGGGTCCCTTTCCTGAGAGCCACATGGGAGGTAGCCGGCCTGTGGGGACCCTTTCCTGAGAGCCACATGGGAGGTATCCGGCCTGTGGGGTCCCTTTCCTGAGTGCTACATGGGAGGTAGCTGGCCTGTGGGGTCCCTTTCCTGAGAGCCACATGGGAGGTAGCTGGCCTGTGGGGTCCCTTTCCTGACAGCCACATGGGAGGTAGCCGGCCTGTGGGGACCCTTTCCTGAGAGCCACATGGGAGGTATCCGGCCTGTGGGGTCCCTTTCCTGAGAGCCACATGGGAGGTAGCCGGCCTGTGGGGTCCCTTTCCTGAGAGCCACATGGGAGGTAGCCGGCCTGTGGGGTCCCTTTCCTGAGAGACACATGGGAGGTAGCCGGCCTGTGGGGTCCCTTTCCTGAGAGCCACATGGGAGGTAGCCGGCCTGTGGGGTCCCTTTCCTGAGAGCCACATGGGAGGTAGCTGGCCTGTGGGGTCCCTTTCCTGACAGCCACATGGGAGGTAGCCGGCCTGTGGGGACCCTTTCCTGAGAGCCACATGGGAGGTAGCTGGCCTGTGGGGCCCCTTTGCTGAGAGCCACATGGGAGGTAGCCGGCCTGTGGGGTCCCTTTCCTGAGAGCCACATGGGAGGTAGCCGGCCTGTGGGGTCCCTTTCCTGAGAGCCACATGGGAGGTAGCCGGCCTGTGGGGTCCCTTTCCTGAGAGCCACATGGGAGGTAGCCGGCCTGTGGGGTCCCTTTCCTGAGAGCCACATGGGAGGTAGCCGGCCTGTGGGGTCCCTTTGCTGAGAGGTGTGTTTGTTGTGAGCTGAATGTCATTGTCACATGTCTCCTCCCAGATCATAGTATTCCTCTGCTATGGCATCAAGCTGAATAAGTGGGTCCTGCAGACGTACCACCCGGAATACATGAGGAGCCCGCTGGTGTACCACCCGGGGCACCGCGCCCGAGCCTGGCGTTTCCTGACCTACATGTTCATGCACGTCGGGTGAGTCTCCCGGGGAAGAGCTATTATGTGTGTTATTATGTGTGTTATTATGTTATTATGTACATTGTGGCAGCTCTGGCAGAGCCATGTCGCCCGTTGTAGAAGAAATGAGGGTGTTTGGGGTTACCGCTCATTGCCAGGCCCTCTAACTGCTGAATAAACAGAGTGCTCAGTGTTACCTTCTGTATGAAATGAGGCTTCTGCTGTAAAAGATTCATCTTGGAAATGTTTGTTGCATGACCACAAGCAGAGTACGAAGCTTGAGTTTTAGGCCCTGTGGGCGGAGCTGCTGCTGCATGGATTGTAAGGCCCTGTGGGCGGAGCTGCTGCTGCATGGATTGTAAGGCCCTGTGGGCGGAGCTGCTGCATGGATTGTAAGGCCCTGTGGGCGGAGCTGCGTTATGGATTGTAAGGCCCTGTGGGCGGAGCTGCTGCTGCATGGATTGTAAGGCCCTGTGGGCGGAGCTGCTGCATGGATTGTAAGGCCCTGTGGGCGGAGCTGCTGCTGCATGGATTGTAAGGCCCTGTGGGCGGAGCTGCTGCATGGATTGTAAGGCCCTGTGGGCGGAGCTGCTGCTGCATGGATTGTAAGGCCCTGTGGGCGGAGCTGCTGCTGCATGGATTGTAAGGCCCTGTGGGCGGAGCTGCTGCTGCATGGATTGTAAGGCCCTGTGGGCGGAGCTGCTGCATGGATTGTAAGGCCCTGTGGGGGGAGCTGCGTTATGGATTGTAAGGCCCTGTGGGCGGAGCTGCTGCTGCATGGATTGTAAGGCCCTGTGGGCGGAGCTGCTGCATGGATTGTAAGGCCCTGTGGGCGGAGCTGCGTTATGGATTGTAAGGCCCTGTGGGCGGAGCTGCTGCTGCATGGATTGTAAGGCCCTGTGGGCAGAGCTGCTGCTGCATGGATTGTAAGGCTCTGTGGGTGGAGCTGCGTTATGGATTGTAAGGCCCTGTGGGCGGAGCTGCTGCTGCATGGATTGTAAGGCCCTGTGGGCGGAGCTGCTGCATGGATTGTAAGGCCCTGTGGGCGGAGCTGCGTTATGGATTGTAAGGCCCTGTGGGCGGAGCTGCTGCTGCATGGATTGTAAGGCCCTGTGGGCGGAGCTGCTGCTGCATGGATTGTAAGGCTCTGTGGGTGGAGCTGCGTTATGGATTGAAAGGCCATGTGGGCGGAGTTGCTGCTGCATGGATTGTAAGGCTCTGTGGGTGGAGCTGCGTTATGGATTGAAAGGCCATGTGGGCGGAGTTGCTGCTGCATGGATTGTAAGGCCCTGTGGGTGGAGCTGCGTTATGGATTGAAAGGCCATGTGGGCGGAGTTGCTGCTGCATGGATTGTAAGGCCCTGTGGGCGGAGCTGCTGCATGTATTGTAAGGCCCTGTGGGCGGAGCTGCTGCTGCATGTATTGTAAGGCCCTGTGGGCGGAGCTGCTTCCTGCATGGAGTGTAAGGTCCTGTGGGCGGAGCTGCTGCTGCATGGATTGTAAGGCCATGTGGGCGGAGCTGCTGCTGCATGGATTGTAAGGTTCTGTGGGCGGAGCTGCACAAAGGGCCACCCACAGGACCTGTGTGCAGCCCTGCTACATGAATTGTAAGGCCTGTGTGCAGTCCTGCTACATGAATTGTAAGGCCTGTGTGCAGTCCTGCTGCATGAATTGTAAGGCCCTGTGGGCGGCACACAGGGCCGCCCACAAGCCTTACAATCCATGCATCTAATGGACGCTGTGCCAGTTCGCAGCCCGCAGCCCCGCTCCAGCCTGTATAGTGTTCGGCATGCGAGCAGGGCTACGGGAAGATGGCGTCCGAAGCCCTGTACTGGAGACTATTTGTGTCCTCAGTACAGGGCTTCGGGCGCCATCTTCCCATAGCCCTGCTATTCCATTCAGCACGGGAGACTGCAGGAGGAAGATCGTCCGGGGAGCTGCACGCCAGAGGCCGGCTGGGAGAGGAGACTTCTGTCAGGTGAGTAAATTCCTTTTTTTTGCAGGTGAAATGCTGCCCACTGCGTTATTTTCTGCTGAAATGTTGCCCAAATTGCGTTAATTTTCTGGTGTCTGGGGTAACTGTTGCTGCATTTATTATTTAATTAATGGTCATAGTTGGCTATATTTGCTGCTTTGGGGTTACGGTTACGCTCCGCCCATACGTCATGGCCACACCCATTTTTCGGCACGGCGCAAACGCCCCCCCCCCCCCCCACACACACACACACACACCTCCCCCACGTCCATTTTTTAATGCACCGCGAGTCCAACTGCCCCCCCTCACAGGTTTGACCCAAAAAGATCTGGTCACTGTATTTTAAACAATTGATTTTATAATATGCACTTATATCTTCTATAATTAATTGTTTTAAGAAGAAGAATATAGTTGCTTTGCATTTGAAGGAGTTTATAAATAAACTATAGACTATAGTTTTAAAACCAGACGACATGGCGGCCAGTGAGAAGAGGCGTGTTTCCCACAGAACATTCTAACATCAGGAAAGATAGAATGAACATTGTTTAATATTAAGAGGGACCCTGTGCAGACATTAAAACAGGGAAATGAACTTACCTAACCTGGGTTTCCTGCAGCCCCTCGTGGTGGATGAAGTCCCTCAGCGTCCTCAGGGTTCCCTCCGTTTTGCCACCCAGCGGCTATGTAATGATCAGTTACAGCACAGTACTGTGAACAGGCCCATAGCATTATAGGCAGTGATCAGTGACAGCGCAGTACTGTGACCAGGCCCATAGCATTGTATGCGCAGTGATCAGTTACAGCGCAGTACTGTGACCAGGCCCATAGCATTGTATGGGCAGTGATCAGTTACAGCGCAGTACTGTGACCAGGCCCATAGCATTGTACGGGCAGTGATCAGTTACAGCGCAGTACTGTGACCAGGCCCATAGCATTGTATGGGCAGTGATCAGTTACAGCACAGTACTGTGACCAGGCCCATAGCATTGTATGTGCAGTGATCAGTTACAGTGCAGTACTGTGACCAGGCCCATATAACTGTATGGGCAGTGATCAGGTACAGCGCAGTAGTGTGACCAGGCCCATAGCATTGTATGGGCAGTGATCAGTTACAGCGCAGTACTGTGAACAGGCCCATACCATTGTATGGGCAGTGATCAGTTACTGCGCTGTACTGTGAACAGGCCCATAGCATTGTATGTGCAGTGATCAGTTACAGCGCAGTACTGTGACCAGGCCCATAGCATTGTATGTGCAGTGATCAGTTACAGCGCAATACTGTGACCAGGCCCATAGCATTGTATGGGCAGTGATCAGTTACAGGGCAGTACTGTGACCAGGCCCATAGCATTGTATGTGCAGTGATCAGTTATAGGGCAGTACTGTGACCAGGCCCATAGCATTGTATAGGCAGTGATCAGTTACAGCGCAGTACTGTGACCAGTCCCATAGCATTGTATGGGTAGTGATCAGTTACAGCGCAGTACTGTGACCAGGCCCATAGCATTGTATAGGCAGTGATCAGTTACAGCGCAGTACTGTGACCAGTCCCATAGCATTGTATGGGCAGTGATCAGTTACTGAGCTGTACTGTGAACAGGCCCATAGCATTGTATGTGCAGTGATCAGTTACAGCGCAGTACTGTGACCAGGCCCATAGCATAGTATGGGCAGTGATCAGTTACAGCGCAATACTGTGACCAGGCCCATAGCATTGTATGGGCAGTGATCAGTTACAGGGCAGTACTGTGACCAGGCCCATAGCATTGTATGTGCAGTGATCAGTTATAGGGCAGTACTGTGACCAGTCCCATAGCATTGTATGGGCAGTGATCAGTTACAGCCCAGTACTGTGACCAGGCCCATAGCATTGTATGGGTAGTGATCAGTTACAGCGCAGTACTGTGACCAGGCCCATAGCATTGTATGGGCAGTGATCAGTTATAGGGCAGTACTGTGACCAGGCCCATAGCATTGTATAGGCAGTGATCAGTTACAGCGCAGTACTGTGACCAGTCCCATAGCATTGTATGGGCAGTGATCAGTTACAGCGCAGTACTGTGACCAGGCCCATAGCATTGTATGAGCAGTGATCAGTTACAGCGCAGTACTGTGACCAGGCCCATAGAATTGTATGGGCAGTGATCAGTTACAGTGCAGTAATGTGACCAGGCCCATAGAATTGTATGGGCAGTGATCAGTTACAGTGCAGTAATGTGACCAGGCCCATAGAATTGTATGGGCAGTGATCAGTTACAGAGCAGTACTGTGACCAGGCCCATAGCATTATAGGCAGTGATCAGTGACAGCGCAGTACTGTGACCAGGCCCATAGCATTGTATGCGCAGTGATCAGTTACAGCGCAGTACTGTGACCAGGCCCATAGCATTGTATGGGCAGTGATCAGTTACAGCGCAGTACTGTGACCAGGCCCATAGCATTGTACGGGCAGTGATCAGTTACAGCCCAGTACTGTGACCAGGCCCATAGCATTGTATGCGCAGTGATCAGTTACAGCGCAGTACTGTGACCAGGCCCATAGCACTGTATGGGCAGTGATCAGTTACAGCGCAGTACTGTGACCAGGCCCATAGCATTGTATGGGCAGTGATCAGTTACAGCACAGTACTGTGACCAGGCCCATAGCATTGTATGTGCAGTGATCAGTTACAGTGCAGTACTGTGACCAGGCCCATATAACTGTATGGGCAGTGATCAGGTACAGCGCAGTAGTGTGACCAGGCCCATAGCATTGTATGGGCAGTGATCAGTTACAGCGCAGTACTGTGAACAGGCCCATACCATTGTATGGGCAGTGATCAGTTACTGCGCTGTACTGTGAACAGGCCCATAGCATTGTATGTGCAGTGATCAGTTACAGTGCAGTACTGTGACCAGGCCCATAGCATTGTATGTGCAGTGATCAGTTACAGCGCAATACTGTGACCAGGCCCATAGCATTGTATGGGCAGTGATCAGTTACAGGGCAGTACTGTGACCAGGCCCATAGCATTGTATGTGCAGTGATCAGTTATAGGGCAGTACTGTGACCAGGCCCATAGCATTGTATAGGCAGTGATCAGTTACAGCGCAGTACTGTGACCAGTCCCATAGCATTGTATGGGTAGTGATCAGTTACAGCGCAGTACTGTGACCAGGCCCATAGCATTGTATAGGCAGTGATCAGTTACAGCGCAGTACTGTGACCAGTCCCATAGCATTGTATGTGCAGTGATCAGTTACAGCGCAGTACTGTGACCAGGCCCATAGCATTGTATGGGCAGTGATCAGTTATAGGGCAGTACTGTGACCAGGCCCATAGCATTGTATAGGCAGTGATCAGTTACAGCACGGTACTGTGACCAGGCCCATAGCATTGTATGGGCAGTGATCAGTTACAGCGCAGTAATGTGACCAGACCCATAGCATTGTATGGGCAGCGATCAGTTACAGCGCAGTGCTGTGACCAGGCTCATCTCATTGTATGGGCAGTGATCAGTTACAGCGCAGTACTGTGACCAGGCCCATAGCATTGTATGTGCAGTGATCAGTTACAGCGCTGTACTGTGACCAGGCCCATAGCATTGTATGGGCAGTGATCAGTTACAGGGCAGTACTGTGACCAGGCCCATAGCATTGTATGTGCAGTGATCAGTTACAGCGCTGTACTGTGACCAGGCCCATAGCATTGTATGGGCAGTGATCAGTTACAGCGCAGTACTGTGACTAGGCCCATAGCATTGTATGAGCAGTGATCAGTTACAGCGCAGTACTGTGACCAGGCCCATAGCATTGTATGTGCAGTGATCAGTTACAGCGCAGTACTGTGACCAGGCCCATAGCATTGTATGGGCAGTGATCAGTTATAGGGCAGTACTGTGACCAGGCCCATAGCATTGTATAGGCAGTGATCAGTTACAGCGCAGTACTGTGACCAGTCCCATAGCATTGTATGGGCAGTGATCAGTTACAGCGCAGTACTGTGACCAGGCCCATAGCATTGTATGGGCAGTGATCAGTTACAGCGCAGTACTGTGACCGGGCCCATAGCATTGTATGGGCAGTGATCAGTTACAGGGCAGTACTGTGACCAGGCCCATAGCATTGTATGGGCAGTGATCAGTTACAGCGCAGTACTGTGACCAGGCCCATAGCATTGTATGGGCAGTGATCAGTTACAGCGCAGTACTGTGACTAGTCCCATAGCATTGTATGGGCAGCGATCAGTTACAGCGCAGTGCTGTGACCAGGCTCATCTCATTGTATGGGCAGTGATCAGTTACAGCGCAGTACTGTGACCAGGCCCATAGCATTGTATGTGCAGTGATCAGTTACAGCGCTGTACTGTGACCAGGCCCATAGCATTGTATGGGCAGTGATCAGTTACAGGGCAGTACTGTGACCAGGCCCATAGCATTGTATGGGCAGTGATCAGTTTTAGGGCAGTACTGTGACCAGGCCCATAGCATTGTATGTGCAGTGATCAGTTACAGCGCTGTACTGTGACCAGGCCCATAGCATTATATGGGTAGTGATCAGTTACAGCGCAGTACTGTGACCAGGCCCATAGCATTGTATGGGCAGTGATCAGTTATAGGGCAGTACTGTGACCAGGCCCATAGCATTGTATAGGCAGTGATCAGTTACAGCGCAGTACTGTGACCAGGCCCATAGCATTGTATGGGCAGTGATCAGTTACAGCGCAGTACTGTGACCAGGCCCATAGCATTGTATGGGCAGTGATCAGTTACAGCGCTGTACTGTGACTAGTCCCATAGCATTGTATGGGCAGTGATCAGTTACAGCGCTGTACTGTGACTAGTCCCATAGCATTGTATGGGCAGTGATCAGTTACAGCGCAGTGCTGTGACCAGGCTCATATCATTGTATGGGCAGTGATCAGTTACAGCGCAGTACTGTTACCAGGCCCATAGCATTGTATGGGCAGTGATTAGTTACAGCGCAGTTCTGTGACCACGCCCATAGAATTTTATGGGCAGTGATCAGTTGTAGTGCAGTACTGTGACCAGGCCCATAGCATTGTATGCGCAGTGATCAGTTACAGCGCTGTACTGTGACCAGGCCCATAGCATTGTATGTGCAGTGATCAGTTACAGCGCAGTACTGTGACCAGGCCCATAGCATTGTATGTGCAGTGATCAGTTACAGCGCAGTACTGTGAACAGGCCCATAGCATTGTATGTGCAGTGATCAGTTACAGCGCAGTACTGTGAACAGGCCCATACCATTGTATGGGCAGTGATCAGTTACAGCGCTGTACTGTGAACAGGCCCATAGCATTGTATGTGCAGTGATAAGTTACAGCGCAGTACTGTGAACAGGCCCATAGCATTGTATGTGCAGTGATCAGTTACAGCGCAGTACTGTGACCAGGCCCATAGCATTGTATGGGCAGTGATCAGTTACAGGGCAGTACTGTGACCAGGCCCATAGCATTGTATGGGAAGTGATCAGTTATAGGGCAGTACTGTGACCAGGCCCATAGCATTGTATAGGCAGTGATCAGTTACAGCGCAGTACTGTGACCAGTCCCATAGCATTGTATGGGCAGTGATCAGTTACAGCGCAGTACTGTGACCAGTCCCATAGCATTGTATGGGCAGTGATTAGTTACAGCGCAGTTCTGTGACCAGGCCCATAGCATTGTATGGGCAGTGATCAGTTGCAGCGCAGTATTGTGACCGGGCCCATAACATTGTATGGGCAGTGATCAGTTACAGCGCAGTACTGTGACCAGGCCCATAGCATTGTATGGGCAGTGATCAGTTACAGGGCAGTACTGTGACCAGGCCCATAGCATTGTATGGGCAGTGATCAGTTACAGCGCAGTACTGTGACCAGGCCCATAGCATTGTATGGGCAGTGATCAGTTACAGCGCAGTACTGTGACCAGGCCCATAGCATTGTACAGACAGTGATCAGTTACAGCGCAGTACTGTGACCAGGCCCATAGCATTGTATGGGCAGTAATCAGTTAAAGCGCAGTACTGTGACCAGGCCCATAGTATTGTATGGGCAGTGATCAGTTACAATGCAGTACTGTGAACAGGCACATAGTATTGTATGGGCAGTGATCAGTTACAGTGCAGTACTGTGACCAGGCCCATAGCATTGTATGTGCAGTGATCAGTTACAGTGCAGTACTGTGACCAGGCCTATAGCATTGTATGGGCAGTGATCAGTTACAGTGCAGTACTGTGAACAGACCTATAGAATTGTATGGGCAGTGATCAGTTACAGCGCAGTACTGTGACCAGGCCCATAGCATTGTATGGGCAGTGATCAGTTACAGCCCAGTACTGTGAACAGACCTATAGAATTGTATGGGCAGTAATCAGTTACATTGCAGTACTGTGAACAGGTCCATAGCATTGTATGGGCAGTGATCAGTTACAGCGCTGTACTATGACCAGGCCCATAGCATTGTATGTGCAGTGATCAGTTACAGCGCAGTACTGTGACCAGGCCCATAGCATTGTATGGGCAGTGATCAGTTACAGCGCTGTACTGTGACCAGGCCCATAGCATTGTATGGGCAGTGATCAGTTACAGCGCAGTACTGTGACCAGGCTCATAGACTTGTATGGGCAGTGATCAGTTACAGCGCAGTACTGTGACCAGGCCCATAGACTTGTATGGGCAGTGATCAGTTACAGCGCACAACTGTGACCAGGCCCATAGCATTGTATGGCCAGTGATCAGTTACAGTGCAGTACTGTGACCAGGCCCATAGCATTGTATGGGCAGTGATCAGTTACAGTGCAGTACTGTGACCAGGCCCATAGCATTGTATGGGCAGTGATCAGTTACAGCGCAGCACTGTGACCAGGCCCATAGCATTGTATGGGCAGTGATCAGTTACAGTGCAGTACTGTGAACAGGCCCATACCATTGTATGGGCAGTGATCAGTTACAGCGCTGTACTGTGAACAGGCCCATAGCATTGTATGGGCAGTGATCAGCTACAGCGCAGTACTGTGACCAGGCCCATAGCATTGTATGGGCAGTGATCAGTTACAGCGCTGTACTGTGACCAGGCCCATAGCATTGTATGGTCAGTGATCAGTTACAGCGCAGTTCTGTGACCAGGCCCATAGAATTGTATGGGCAGTGATCAGTTACAGTGCAGTACTGTGACCAGGCCCATAGCATTGTATGGGCAGTGATCAGTTACACTGCAGTACTGTGACCAGGCTCATAGCATTGTACGGGCAGTGATCAGTTACAGCGCAGTACTGTGACCAGGCCCATAGCATTGTATGGGCAGTGATCAGTTACAGTGCAGTACTGTGACCAGGCCCATAGCATTGTATGGGCAGTGATCAGTTACAGCGCAGTACTGTGAACAGGCCCATAGAATTGTACGGGCAGTGATCAGTTACAGCGCAGTACTGTGACCAGGCCCATAGCATTGTATGGGCAGTGATCAGTTACAGCGCAGTACTGTGACCAGGCCCATAGCATTGTATAGGCAGTGATCGGTTATAGAGCAGTACTGTGACCAGGCCCATAGCATTGTATGGGTAGTGATCAGTTACAGAGCAGTACTGTGACCAGGCCCATAGCATTGTATGGGCAGTGATCAGTTACAGCGCAGTACTGTGACCAGGCCCATAGCATTGTATGGGCAGTGATCAGTTACAGTGCAGTACTGTGAACAGGCCCATACCATTGTATGGGCAGTGATCAGTTACAGCGCTGTACTGTGAACAGGCCCATAGCATTGTATGGGCAGTGATCAGCTACAGCGCAGTACTGTGACCAGGCCCATAGCATTGTATGGGCAGTGATCAGTTACAGCGCTGTACTGTGACCAGTCCCATAGCATTGTATGGACAGTGATCAGTTACAGCAGAGTACTGTGACCAGGCCCATAGCATTGTATGGGCAGTGATCAGTTACAGCGCTGTACTGTGAACAGGCCCATAGCATTGTATGGGCAGTGATCAGCTACAGCGCAGTACTGTGACCAGGCCCATAGCATTGTATGGGCAGTGATCAGTTATAGCGCAGTACTGTGACCAGGCCCATAGCATTGTATGGTCAGTGATCAGTTACAGCGCAGTTCTGTGACCAGGCCCATAGCATTGTATGGGCAGTGATCAGTTACAGGGCAGTACTGTGACCAGGCCCATAGCATTGTATGGGCAGTGATCAGTTTTAGGGCAGTACTGTGACCAGGCCCATAGCATTGTATGTGCAGTGATCAGTTACAGCGCTGTACTGTGACCAGGCCCATAGCATTATATGGGTAGTGATCAGTTACAGCGCAGTACTGTGACCAGGCCCATAGCATTGTATGGGCAGTGATCAGTTATAGGGCAGTACTGTGACCAGGCCCATAGCATTGTATAGGCAGTGATCAGTTACAGCGCAGTACTGTGACCAGGCCCATAGCATTGTATGGGCAGTGATCAGTTACAGCGCAGTACTGTGACCAGGCCCATAGCATTGTATGGGCAGTGATCAGTTACAGCGCTGTACTGTGACTAGTCCCATAGCATTGTATGGGCAGTGATCAGTTACAGCGCTGTACTGTGACTAGTCCCATAGCATTGTATGGGCAGTGATCAGTTACAGCGCAGTGCTGTGACCAGGCTCATATCATTGTATGGGCAGTGATCAGTTACAGCGCAGTACTGTTACCAGGCCCATAGCATTGTATGGGCAGTGATTAGTTACAGCGCAGTTCTGTGACCACGCCCATAGAATTTTATGGGCAGTGATCAGTTGTAGTGCAGTACTGTGACCAGGCCCATAGCATTGTATGCGCAGTGATCAGTTACAGCGCTGTACTGTGACCAGGCCCATAGCATTGTATGTGCAGTGATCAGTTACAGCGCAGTACTGTGACCAGGCCCATAGCATTGTATGTGCAGTGATCAGTTACAGCGCAGTACTGTGAACAGGCCCATAGCATTGTATGTGCAGTGATCAGTTACAGCGCAGTACTGTGAACAGGCCCATACCATTGTATGGGCAGTGATCAGTTACAGCGCTGTACTGTGAACAGGCCCATAGCATTGTATGTGCAGTGATAAGTTACAGCGCAGTACTGTGAACAGGCCCATAGCATTGTATGTGCAGTGATCAGTTACAGCGCAGTACTGTGACCAGGCCCATAGCATTGTATGGGCAGTGATCAGTTACAGGGCAGTACTGTGACCAGGCCCATAGCATTGTATGGGAAGTGATCAGTTATAGGGCAGTACTGTGACCAGGCCCATAGCATTGTATAGGCAGTGATCAGTTACAGCGCAGTACTGTGACCAGTCCCATAGCATTGTATGGGCAGTGATCAGTTACAGCGCAGTACTGTGACCAGTCCCATAGCATTGTATGGGCAGTGATTAGTTACAGCGCAGTTCTGTGACCAGGCCCATAGCATTGTATGGGCAGTGATCAGTTGCAGCGCAGTATTGTGACCGGGCCCATAACATTGTATGGGCAGTGATCAGTTACAGCGCAGTACTGTGACCAGGCCCATAGCATTGTATGGGCAGTGATCAGTTACAGGGCAGTACTGTGACCAGGCCCATAGCATTGTATGGGCAGTGATCAGTTACAGCGCAGTACTGTGACCAGGCCCATAGCATTGTATGGGCAGTGATCAGTTACAGCGCAGTACTGTGACCAGGCCCATAGCATTGTACAGACAGTGATCAGTTACAGCGCAGTACTGTGACCAGGCCCATAGCATTGTATGGGCAGTAATCAGTTAAAGCGCAGTACTGTGACCAGGCCCATAGTATTGTATGGGCAGTGATCAGTTACAATGCAGTACTGTGAACAGGCACATAGTATTGTATGGGCAGTGATCAGTTACAGTGCAGTACTGTGACCAGGCCCATAGCATTGTATGTGCAGTGATCAGTTACAGTGCAGTACTGTGACCAGGCCTATAGCATTGTATGGGCAGTGATCAGTTACAGTGCAGTACTGTGAACAGACCTATAGAATTGTATGGGCAGTGATCAGTTACAGCGCAGTACTGTGACCAGGCCCATAGCATTGTATGGGCAGTGATCAGTTACAGCCCAGTACTGTGAACAGACCTATAGAATTGTATGGGCAGTAATCAGTTACATTGCAGTACTGTGAACAGGTCCATAGCATTGTATGGGCAGTGATCAGTTACAGCGCTGTACTATGACCAGGCCCATAGCATTGTATGTGCAGTGATCAGTTACAGCGCAGTACTGTGACCAGGCCCATAGCATTGTATGGGCAGTGATCAGTTACAGCGCTGTACTGTGACCAGGCCCATAGCATTGTATGGGCAGTGATCAGTTACAGCGCAGTACTGTGACCAGGCTCATAGACTTGTATGGGCAGTGATCAGTTACAGCGCAGTACTGTGACCAGGCCCATAGACTTGTATGGGCAGTGATCAGTTACAGCGCACAACTGTGACCAGGCCCATAGCATTGTATGGCCAGTGATCAGTTACAGTGCAGTACTGTGACCAGGCCCATAGCATTGTATGGGCAGTGATCAGTTACAGTGCAGTACTGTGACCAGGCCCATAGCATTGTATGGGCAGTGATCAGTTACAGCGCAGCACTGTGACCAGGCCCATAGCATTGTATGGGCAGTGATCAGTTACAGTGCAGTACTGTGAACAGGCCCATACCATTGTATGGGCAGTGATCAGTTACAGCGCTGTACTGTGAACAGGCCCATAGCATTGTATGGGCAGTGATCAGCTACAGCGCAGTACTGTGACCAGGCCCATAGCATTGTATGGGCAGTGATCAGTTACAGCGCTGTACTGTGACCAGGCCCATAGCATTGTATGGTCAGTGATCAGTTACAGCGCAGTTCTGTGACCAGGCCCATAGAATTGTATGGGCAGTGATCAGTTACAGTGCAGTACTGTGACCAGGCCCATAGCATTGTATGGGCAGTGATCAGTTACACTGCAGTACTGTGACCAGGCTCATAGCATTGTACGGGCAGTGATCAGTTACAGCGCAGTACTGTGACCAGGCCCATAGCATTGTATGGGCAGTGATCAGTTACAGTGCAGTACTGTGACCAGGCCCATAGCATTGTATGGGCAGTGATCAGTTACAGCGCAGTACTGTGAACAGGCCCATAGAATTGTACGGGCAGTGATCAGTTACAGCGCAGTACTGTGACCAGGCCCATAGCATTGTATGGGCAGTGATCAGTTACAGCGCAGTACTGTGACCAGGCCCATAGCATTGTATAGGCAGTGATCGGTTATAGAGCAGTACTGTGACCAGGCCCATAGCATTGTATGGGTAGTGATCAGTTACAGAGCAGTACTGTGACCAGGCCCATAGCATTGTATGGGCAGTGATCAGTTACAGCGCAGTACTGTGACCAGGCCCATAGCATTGTATGGGCAGTGATCAGTTACAGTGCAGTACTGTGAACAGGCCCATACCATTGTATGGGCAGTGATCAGTTACAGCGCTGTACTGTGAACAGGCCCATAGCATTGTATGGGCAGTGATCAGCTACAGCGCAGTACTGTGACCAGGCCCATAGCATTGTATGGGCAGTGATCAGTTACAGCGCTGTACTGTGACCAGTCCCATAGCATTGTATGGACAGTGATCAGTTACAGCAGAGTACTGTGACCAGGCCCATAGCATTGTATGGGCAGTGATCAGTTACAGCGCTGTACTGTGAACAGGCCCATAGCATTGTATGGGCAGTGATCAGCTACAGCGCAGTACTGTGACCAGGCCCATAGCATTGTATGGGCAGTGATCAGTTATAGCGCAGTACTGTGACCAGGCCCATAGCATTGTATGGTCAGTGATCAGTTACAGCGCAGTTCTGTGACCAGGCCCATAGAATTGTATGGGCAGTGATCAGTTACAGGGCAGTACTGTGACCAGGCCCATAGCATTGTATGGGCAGTGATCAGTTATAGGGCAGTACTGTGACCAGGCCCATAGCATTGTATAGGCAGTGATCAGTTACAGCGCAGTACTGTGACCAGTCCCATAGCATTGTATGGGCAGTGATCAGTTACAGCGCAGTACTGTGACCAGTCCCATAGCATTGTATGGGCAGTGATCAGTTACAGAGCAGTACTGTGAACAGGCCCATAGCATTGTATGGGCAGTGATCAGTTACAGCGCAGTACTGTGACCGGGCCCATAGCATTGTATGGGCAGTGATCAGTTACAGCGCAGTACTGTGACCAGGCCCATAGCATTGTATGGGCAGTGATTAGTTACAGCGCAGTTCTGTGACCAGGCCCATAGCATTGTATGGGCAGTGATCAGTTGCAGCGCAGTATTGTGACCGGGCCCATAGCATTGTATGGGCAGTGATCAGTTACAGCGCAGTACTGTGACCAGGCCCATAGCATTGTACAGACAGTGATCAGTTACAGCGCAGTACTGTGACCAGGCCCATAGCATTGTATGGGCAGTGATCAGTTACAGCGCAGTACTGTGACCAGGCCCATAGTATTGTATGGGCAGTGATCAGTTACAATGCAGTACTGTGAACAGGTACATAGTATTGTATGGGCAGTGATCAGTTACAGTGCAGTACTGTGACCAGGCCCATAGCATTGTATGTGCAGTGATCAGTTACAGTGCAGTACTGTGACCAGGCCCATAGCATTGTATGGGCAGTGATCAGTTACAGTGCAGTACTGTGAACAGACCTATAGAATTGCATGGGCAGTGATCAGTTACAGCGCAGTACTGTGACCAGGCCCATAGCATTGTATGGGCAGTGATCAGTTACAGCCCAGTACTGTGAACAGACCTATAGAATTGTATGGGCAGTAATCAGTTACATTGCAGTACTGTGAACAGGTCCATAGCATTGTATGGGCAGTGATCAGTTACAGCGCTGTACTATGACCAGGCCCATAGCATTGTATGTGCAGTGATCAGTTACAGCGCAGTACTGTGACCAGGCCCATAGACTTGTATGGGCAGTGATCAGTTACAGCGCACAACTGTGACCAGGCCCATAGCATTGTATGGCCAGTGATCAGTTACAGTGCAGTACTGTGAACAGGCCCATACCATTGTATGGGCAATGATCAGTTACAGCGCTGTACTGTGAACAGGCCCATAGCATTGTATGGGCAGTGATCAGGTACAGCGCAGTACTGTGACCAGGCCCATAGCATTGTATGGGCAGTGATCAGTTACAGCGCTGTACTGTGACCAGGCCCATAGCATTGTATGGTCAGTGATCAGTTACAGCGCAGTTCTGTGACCAGGCCCATAGAATTGTATGGGCAGTGATCAGTTACAGTGCAGTACTGTGACCAGGCACATAGCATTGTATGGGCAGTGATCAGTTACACTGCAGTACTGTGACCAGGCTCATAGCATTGTACGGGAAGTGATCAGTTACAGCGCAGTACTGTGACCAGGCCCATAGCATTGTATGGGCAGTGATCAGTTACAGTGCAGTACTGTGACCAAGCCCATAGCATTGTATGCACAGTGATCAGTTACAGCGCAGTACTGTGAACAGGCCCATAGAATTGTACGGGCAGTGATCAGTTACAGCGCAGTACTGTGACCAGGCCCATAGCATTGTATGGGCAGTGATCAGTTACAGCGCAGTACTGTGACCAGGCCCATAGCATTGTATAGGCAGTGATCGGTTATAGAGCAGTACTGTGACCAGGCCCATAGCATTGTATGGGTAGTGATCAGTTACAGAGCAGTACTGTGACCAGGCCCATAGCATTGTATGGGCAGTGATCAGTTACAGCGCAGTACTGTGACCAGGCCCATAGCATTGTATGGGCAGTGATCAGTTACAGCGCTGTACTGTGAACAGGCCCATAGCATTGTATGGGCAGTGATCAGCTACAGCGCAGTACTGTGACCAGGCCCATAGCATTGTATGGGCAGTGATCAGTTACAGCGCTGTACTGTGACCAGTCCCATAGCATTGTATGGGCAGTGATCAGTTACAGCAGAGTACTGTGACCAGGCCCATAGCATTGTATGGTCAGTGATCAGTTACAGCGCAGTTCTGTGACCAGGCCCATAGAATTGTATGGGCAGTGATCAGTTACAGTGCAGTACTGTGACCAGGCCCATAGCATTGTATGGGCAGTGATCAGTTACACTGCAGTACTGTGACCAGTCCCATAGCATTGTATGGGCAGTGATCAGTTACAGGGCAGTACTGTGACCAGGCCCATAGCATTGTATGGGCAGTGATCAGTTACAGCGCTGTACTGTGACCAGGCCCATAGCATTGTATGGGCAGTGATCAGTTATAGCGCAGTACTGTGACCAGACCCATAGCATTGTATGTGCAGTGATCAGTTACAGCGCAGTACTGTGACCAGGCTCATAGCACTGTATGTGCAGTGATCAGTTACAGCGCAGTACTGTGACGAGGCCCATAGCATTGTATGGGCAGTGATCAGTTATAATGCAGTACTGTGAACAGACCTATAGCATTGTATGGGCAGTGATCAGTTACAGAGCAGTAGTGTGAACAGGCCCATAGAATTGTATGGGCAGTGATCAGTTATAATGCAGTACTGTGAACAGACCTATAGAATTGTATGGGCAGTGATCAGTTATAATGCAGTACTGTGAACAGACCTATAGCATTGTATGGGCAGTGATCAGTTACAGAGCAGTAGTGTGAACAGGCCCATAGAATTGTATGGGCAGTGATCAGTTACAGTGCAGTACTGTGAACAGACCCATAGCATTGTATGGGCAGTGATCAGTTACAGCGCAGTACTGTGACCAGGCCCATAGCATTGTATGGGCAGTGATCAGTTACAGCTCAGTACTGTGACCAGGCCCATAGCATTGTATGGGCAGTGATCAGTTATAATGCAGTACTGCGAACAGGCCCATAGAATTGTATGGGCAGTGATCAGTTACAGCGCAGTACTGTGACCAGGCCCATAGCATTGTATGGGTAGTGATCAGTTACAGCGCAGTACTGTGAACAGGCCCATAGAATTGTATGGGCAGTGATCAGTTACAGCGCAGTGCTGTGACCAGGCCCATAGAATTGTATAGGCAGTGATCAGTTACAGAGCAGTACTGTGACCAGTCCCATAGCATTGTATGGGCAGTGATCAGATACAGCACAGTACTGTGACCAGGCCCATAGACTTGTATGAGCAGTGATCAGTTACAGCGCAGTGCTGTGACCAGGCCCATAGAATTGTATGAGCAGTGATCAGTTACAACGCAGTACTGTGACCAGGCCCATAACATTGTATGGGCAGTGATCAGTTACAGTGCAGTACAATGCTATGGGCCTGGTCACAGTACTGCGCTGTAACTGATCACTGCCCATACAATGCTATGGGACTGGTCACATTTACAGCGCAGTACTGTGAACAGGCCCATAGCATTGTATGGGTAGTGATCAGTTACAGAGCAGTACTGTGACCAGGCCCATAGCATTGTATGGGCAGTGATTAGTTACAACGCAGTACTGTGACCAGGCCCATAGCATTGTACAGACAGTGATCAGTTACAGCGCAGTAGTGTGACCAGGCCCATAGCATTGTATGGGCAGTGATCAGTTACAGCGCAGTACAGTGACCAGGCCCATAGCATTGTATGGGCAGTGATCAGTTACAGCGCAGTACTGTGACCAGGCCCATAGCATTGTATGAGCAGTGATCAGTTACAGCGCAGTACTGTGACCAGGCCCATAGCATTGTATGAGTAGTGATCAGTTACAGTGCTGTACTGTGACCAGGTCCATAGCATTGTATGGGCAGTGATCAGTTACAGTGCAGTACTGTGACCAGGCCCATAGCATTGTATGGGCAGTGATCAGTTACAGCGCAGTACTGTGACCAGGCCCATAGCATTGTATGGGCAGTGATCAGTTACAGCGCAGTACTGTGACCAGGCCCATAGCATTGTATGTGCGGTGATCAGTTACAGAGCAGTACTGTGACCAGGCCCATAGCATTGTACGGGCAGTGATCAGTTACAGCGCAGTACTGTGACCAGGCCCATAGCATTGTATGGGCAGTGATCAGTTACAGCGCAGTACTGTGACCAGGCCCATAGCATTGTATGGGCAGTGATCAGTTACAGCGCAGTACTGTGACCAGGCCCATAGCATTGTATGGGCAGTGATCAGTTACAGCGCAGTACTGTGACCAGGCCCATAGCATTGTATGTGCGGTGATCAGTTACAGAGCAGTACTGTGACCAGGCCCATAGCATTGTACGGGCAGTGATCAGTTACAGCGCAGTACTGTGACCAGGCCCATAGCATTGTATGGGCAGTGATCAGTTACAGTGCAGTACTGTGACCAGGCCCATAGTATTGTATGGGCAGTGATCAGTTACAGCGCAGTACTGTGAACAGGCCCATTGACTTGTATGTGCGGTGATCAGTTACAGAGCAGTACTGTGACCAGGCCCATAGCATTGTATGGGCAGTGATCAGTTACAGCGCAGTACTGTGACCAGGCCCATAGCATTGTATGATCAGTGATCAGTTACAGCCCAGTACTGTGACCAGGCCCATAGCATTGTATGCGCAGTGATCAGTTACAGCACAGTGCTGTGACCAGGCCCATAGCATTGTATGGGCAGTGATCAGTTACAGCGCAGTACTGTGACCAGGCCCATAGAATTGTATGGGCAGTGATCAGTTACAGAGCAGTACTGTGACCAGTCCCATAGCATTGTATGGGCAGTGATCAGTTACAGCTCAGTACTGTGACCAGGCCCATAGACTTGTATGCGCAGTGATCAGTTATAGCACAGTACTGTGACCAGGCCCATAGCATTGTATGGGCAGTGATCAGTTACAGCGCAGTACTGTGACCAGGCCCATAGAATTGTATGGGCAGTGATCAGTTATAGGGCAGTACTGTGACCAGGCCCATAGCATTGTATGATCAGTGATCAGTTACAGCGCAGTACTGTGACCAGGCCCATAGCATTGTATGCGCAGTGATCAGTTACAGCGCAGTACTGTGACCAGGCCCATAGCATTGTATGGGCAGTGATCGGTTGCAGCGCAGTACTGTGACCAGGCCCATAGCATTGTATGATCAGTGATCAGTTACAGCGCAGTACTGTGACCAGGCCCATAGCACTGTATGAGCAGTGATCAGTTACAGAGCAGTACTGTGACCAGGCCCATAGCATTGTATGGGCAGTGATCAGTTACAGCGCAGTACTGTGACCAGGCCCATAGCATTGTACGGGCAGTAATCAGTTACAGCACAGTACTGTGACCAGGCCCATAGCATTGTATGGGCAGTGATCAGTTACAGCGCAGTACTGTGACCAGGCCCATAGCATTGTATGGGCAGTGATCAGTTACAGCGCAGTACTGTGACCAGGCCCATAGCATTGTATGGGCAGTGATCAGTTACAGCGCAGTACTGTGACCAGGCCCATAGCATTGTATGGGCAGTGATCAGTTACAGCGCAGTACTGTGACCAGGCCCATAGCATTGTATGATCAGTGATCAGTTACAGCGCAGTACTGTGACCAGGCCCATAGCATTGTATGATCAGTGATCAGTTACAGCGCAGTACTGTGACCAGGCCCATAGCATTGTATGCGCAGTGATCAGTTACAGCACAGTGCTGTGACCAGGCCCAAAGCATTGTATTGGCAGTGATCAGTTACAGCGCAGTACTGTGACCAGGCCCATAGAATTGTATGGGCAGTGATCAGTTATAGGGCAGTACTGTGACCAGGCCCATAGCATTGTATGGGCAGTGATCAGTTACAGCGCAGTACTGTGACCAGGCCCATAGCATTGTATGCGCAGTGATCAGTTACAGCGCAGTACTGTGACCAGGCCCATAGCATTGTATAGGCAGTGATCAGTTACAGCGCAGTACTGTGACCAGGCCCATAGCATTGTATGGGCAGTGATCAGTTACAGCACAGTACTGTGACCAGTCCCATAGAATTGTATGGGCAGTGATCAGTTATAGGGCAGTACTGTGACCAGGCCCATAGCATTGTATGATCAGTGATCAGTTACAGCTCAGTACTGTGACCAGGCCCATAGACTTGTATGCGCAGTGATCAGTTATAGCACAGTACTGTGACCAGGCCCATAGCATTGTATGGGCAGTGATCAGTTACAGCGCAGTACTGTGACCAGGCCCATAGAATTTTATAGGCAGTGATCAGTTACAGCGCAGTACTGTGACCAGGCCCATAGCATTGTATGGGCAGTGATCAGTTACAGCACAGTACTGTGACCAGTCCCATAGAATTGTATGGGCAGTGATCAGTTATAGGGCAGTACTGTGACCAGGCCCATAGCATTGTATGATCAGTGATCAGTTACAGCTCAGTACTGTGACCAGGCCCATAGACTTGTATGCGCAGTGATCAGTTATAGCACAGTACTGTGACCAGGCCCATAGCATTGTATGGGCAGTGATCAGTTACAGCGCAGTACTGTGACCAGGCCCATAGCATTGTATGAGCAGTGATCAGTTACAGCACAGTACTGTGACCAGGCCCATAGCATTGTATGGGCAGTGATCAGTTACAGCACAGTACTGTGACCAGGCCCATAGCATTGTATGGGCAGTGATCAGTTACAGCGCAGTACTGTGACCAGGCCCATAGCATTGTATGCGCAGTGATCAGTTACAGCGCAGTACTGTGACCAGGCCCATAGCATTGTATGGGCAGTGATCAGTTACAGCGCAGTACTGTGACCAGGCCCATAGCATTGTATGCGCAGTGATCAGTTACAGCGCAGTACTGTGACCAGGCCCATAGCATTGTATGCGCAGTGATCAGTTACAGCGCAGTACAGTGACCAGGCCCATGGAATTGTATGGGCAGCGATCAGTTACAGCCCAGTACTGTGACCAGGCCCATAGCATTGTATGGGCAGTGATCAGTTACAGCGCAGTACTGTGACCAGGCCCATAGGATTGTATGGACAGTGATCAGTTACAGCTCAGTACTGTGACCAGGCCCATAGCATTGTATGGGCAGTGATCAGTTACAGGGCAGTACTGTGACCAGGCCCATAGCATTGTATGGGAAGTGATCAGTTATAGGGCAGTACTGTGACCAGGCCCATAGCATTGTATAGGCAGTGATCAGTTACAGCGCAGTACTGTGACCAGTCCCATAGCATTGTATGGGCAGTGATCAGTTACAGCGCAGTACTGTGACCAGGCCCATAGCATTGTATGGGTAGTGATCAGTTACAGCGCAGTACTGTGACCAGGCCCATAGCATTGTATGTGCAGTGATCAGTTATAGGGCAGTACAGTGACCAGGCCCATAGCATTGTATGGGCAGTGATCAGTTACAGTGCAGTACTGTGACCAGTCCCATAGCATTGTATGGGTAGTGATCAGTTACAGCGCAGTACTGTGACCAGGCCCATAGCATTGTATGTGCAGTGATCAGTTATAGGGCAGTACAGTGACCAGGCCCATAGCATTGTATGTGCAGTGATCAGTTACAGCGCAGTACTGTGACCAGGCCCATAGCATTGTATGTGCAGTGATCAGTTATAGGGCAGTACTGTGACCAGGCCCATAGCATTGTATGGGCAGTGATCAGTTACAGCGCAGTACTGTGACCAGGCCCATAGCATTGTATAGGCAGTGATCAGTTACAGCGCAGTACTGTGACCAGTCCCATAGCATTGTATGGGTAGTGATCAGTTACAGCGCAGTACTGTGACCAGGCCCATAGCATTGTATGGGCAGTGATCAGTTACAGTGCAGTACTGTGACCAGGCCCATAGCATTGTATGGGCAGTGATCAGTTACAGCGCAGTACTGTGACCAGTCCCATAGCATTGTATGGGCAGTGATCAGTTACAGCGCAGTACTGTGACCAGGCCCATAGGATTGTATGGGCAGTGATCAGTTACAGCGCAGTACTGTGACCAGTCCCATACCATTGTATGGGCAGTGATCAGTTACAGCGCGGTACTGTGACCAGGCCCATAGCATTGTATGGGCAGTGATTAGTTACAGCGCAGTTCTGTGACCAGGCCCATAGCATTGTATGGGCAGTGATCAGTTGCAGCGCAGTATTGTGACCGGGCCCATAGCATTGTATGGGCAGTGATCAGTTACAGCGCAGTACTGTGACCAGGCCCATAGCATTGTACAGACAGTGATCAGTTACAGCGCAGTACTGTGACCAGGCCCATAGCATTGTATGGGCAGTAATCAGTTAAAGCGCAGTACTGTGACCAGGCCCATAGTATTGTATGGGCAGTGATCAGTTACAATGCAGTACTGTGAACAGGCACATAGTATTGTATGGGCAGTGATCAGTTACAGTGCAGTACTGTGACCAGGCCCATAGCATTGTATGTGCAGTGATCAGTTACAGTGCAGTACTGTGACCAGGCCTATAGCATTGTATGGGCAGTGATCAGTTACAGTGCAGTACTGTGAACAGACCTATAGAATTGTATGGGCAGTGATCAGTTACAGCGCAGTACTGTGACCAGTCCCATAGCATTGTATGGGCAGTGATCAGTTACAGCGCAGTACTGTGACCAGTCCCATAGCATTGTATGGGTAGTGATCAGTTACAGCGCAGTACTGTGACCAGGCCCATAGCATTGTATGTGCAGTGATCAGTTATAGGGCAGTACTGTGACCAGGCCCATAGCATTGTATAGGCAGTGATCAGTTACAGCGCAGTACTGTGACCAGTCCCATAGCATTGTATGGGTAGTGATCAGTTACAGCGCAGTACTGTGACCAGGCCCATAGCATTGTATGGGCAGTGATCAGTTACAGCACAGTACTGTGACCAGGCCCATAGCATTGTATGGGCAGTGATCAGTTACAGCGCAGTGCTGTGACCAGGCCCATAGCATTGTATTAGCAGTGATCAGTTACAGCGCAGTACTGTGACCAGGCCCATAGCATTGTATGGGCAGTGATCAGTTACAGCACAGTACTGTGACCAGGCCCATAGCATTGTATGGGCAGTGATCAGTTACAGCGCAGTACTGTGACCAGGCTCATAGCACTGTATGGGCGGCGATCAGTTACAGCGCAGTACTGTGACCAGGCCCATAGCATTGTATGGGCAGCGATCAGTTACAGCGCAGTACTGTGACCAGGCCCATAGCATTGTATGGGCAGTGATCAGTTACAGTGCAGTACTGTGACCAGGCCCATAGCATTGTATGGGCAGTGATCAGTTACAGCGCAGTACTGTGACCAGTCCCATAGCATTGTATGGGCAGTGATCAGTTACAGCGCAGTACTGTGACCAGGCCCATAGGATTGTATGGGCAGTGATCAGTTACAGCGCAGTACTGTGACCAGTCCCATACCATTGTATGGGCAGTGATCAGTTACAGCGCAGTACTGTGACCAGGCCCATAGCATTGTATGGGCAGTGATTAGTTACAGCGCAGTTCTGTGACCAGGCCCATAGCATTGTATGGGCAGTGATCAGTTGCAGCGCAGTATTGTGACCGGGCCCATAGCATTGTATGGGCAGTGATCAGTTACAGCGCAGTACTGTGACCAGGCCCATAGCATTGTACAGACAGTGATCAGTTACAGCGCAGTACTGTGACCAGGCCCATAGCATTGTACAGACAGTGATCAGTTACAGTGCAGTACTGTGACCAGGCCCATAGCATTGTATGGGCAGTAATCAGTTAAAGCGCAGTACTGTGACCAGGCCCATAGTATTGTATGGGCAGTGATCAGTTACAATGCAGTACTGTGAACAGGCACATAGTATTGTATGGGCAGTGATCAGTTACAGTGCAGTACTGTGACCAGGCCCATAGCATTGTATGTGCAGTGATCAGTTACAGTGCAGTACTGTGACCAGGCCTATAGCATTGTATGGGCAGTGATCAGTTACAGTGCAGTACTGTGAACAGACCTATAGAATTGTATGGGCAGTGATCAGTTACAGCGCAGTACTGTGACCAGGCCCATAGCATTGTATGGGCAGTGATCAGTTACAGCCCAGTACTGTGAACAGACCTATAGAATTGTATGGGCAGTAATCAGTTACATTGCAGTACTGTGAACAGGTCCATAGCATTGTATGGGCAGTGATCAGTTACAGCGCTGTACTATGACCAGGCCCATAGCATTGTATGTGCAGTGATCAGTTACAGCGCAGTACTGTGACCAGGCCCATAGCATTGTATGGGCAGTGATCAGTTACAGCGCTGTACTGTGACCAGGCCCATAGCATTGTATGGGCAGTGATCAGTTACAGCGCAGTACTGTGACCAGGCTCATAGACTTGTATGGGCAGTGATCAGTTACAGCGCAGTACTGTGACCAGGCCCATAGACTTGTATGGGCAGTGATCAGTTACAGCGCACAACTGTGACCAGGCCCATAGCATTGTATGGCCAGTGATCAGTTACAGTGCAGTACTGTGACCAGGCCCATAGCATTGTATGGGCAGTGATCAGTTACAGTGCAGTACTGTGACCAGGCCCATAGCATTGTATGGGCAGTGATCAGTTACAGCGCAGCACTGTGACCAGGCCCATAGCATTGTATGGGCAGTGATCAGTTACAGTGCAGTACTGTGAACAGGCCCATACCATTGTATGGGCAGTGATCAGTTACAGCGCTGTACTGTGAACAGGCCCATAGCATTGTATGGGCAGTGATCAGCTACAGCGCAGTACTGTGACCAGGCCCATAGCATTGTATGGGCAGTGATCAGTTACAGCGCTGTACTGTGACCAGGCCCATAGCATTGTATGGTCAGTGATCAGTTACAGCGCAGTTCTGTGACCAGGCCCATAGAATTGTATGGGCAGTGATCAGTTACAGTGCAGTACTGTGACCAGGCCCATAGCATTGTATGGGCAGTGATCAGTTACACTGCAGTACTGTGACCAGGCTCATAGCATTGTACGGGCAGTGATCAGTTACAGCGCAGTACTGTGACCAGGCCCATAGCATTGTATGGGCAGTGATCAGTTACAGTGCAGTACTGTGACCAGGCCCATAGCATTGTATGGGCAGTGATCAGTTACAGCGCAGTACTGTGAACAGGCCCATAGAATTGTACGGGCAGTGATCAGTTACAGCGCAGTACTGTGACCAGGCCCATAGCATTGTATGGGCAGTGATCAGTTACAGCGCAGTACTGTGACCAGGCCCATAGCATTGTATAGGCAGTGATCGGTTATAGAGCAGTACTGTGACCAGGCCCATAGCATTGTATGGGTAGTGATCAGTTACAGAGCAGTACTGTGACCAGGCCCATAGCATTGTATGGGCAGTGATCAGTTACAGCGCAGTACTGTGACCAGGCCCATAGCATTGTATGGGCAGTGATCAGTTACAGTGCAGTACTGTGAACAGGCCCATACCATTGTATGGGCAGTGATCAGTTACAGCGCTGTACTGTGAACAGGCCCATAGCATTGTATGGGCAGTGATCAGCTACAGCGCAGTACTGTGACCAGGCCCATAGCATTGTATGGGCAGTGATCAGTTACAGCGCTGTACTGTGACCAGTCCCATAGCATTGTATGGACAGTGATCAGTTACAGCAGAGTACTGTGACCAGGCCCATAGCATTGTATGGGCAGTGATCAGTTACAGCGCTGTACTGTGAACAGGCCCATAGCATTGTATGGGCAGTGATCAGCTACAGCGCAGTACTGTGACCAGGCCCATAGCATTGTATGGGCAGTGATCAGTTATAGCGCAGTACTGTGACCAGGCCCATAGCATTGTATGGTCAGTGATCAGTTACAGCGCAGTTCTGTGACCAGGCCCATAGCATTGTATGGGCAGTGATCAGTTACAGCGCAGTACTGTGACCAGGCCCATAGAATTGTATGGGCAGTGATCAGTTACAGGGCAGTACTGTGACCAGGCCCATAGCATTGTATGGGCAGTGATCAGTTATAGGGCAGTACTGTGACCAGGCCCATAGCATTGTATAGGCAGTGATCAGTTACAGCGCAGTACTGTGACCAGTCCCATAGCATTGTACGGGCAGTGATCAGTTACAGCGCAGTACTGTGACCAGTCCCATAGCATTGTATGGGCAGTGATCAGTTACAGCGCAGTACTGTGACCAGGCCCATAGCATTGTATAGGCAGTGATCAGTTACAGCGCAGTACTGTGACCGGGCCCATAGCATTGTATGGGCAGTGATCAGTTACAGCGCAGTACTGTGACCAGGCCCATAGCATTGTATGGGCAGTGATTAGTTACAGCGCAGTTCTGTGACCAGGCCCATAGCATTGTATGGGCAGTGATCAGTTGCAGCGCAGTATTGTGACCGGGCCCATAGCATTGTATGGGCAGTGATCAGTTACAGCGCAGTACTGTGACCAGGCCCATAGCATTGTACAGACAGTGATCAGTTACAGCGCAGTACTGTGACCAGGCCCATAGCATTGTATGGGCAGTGATCAGTTACAGCGCAGTACTGTGACCAGGCCCATAGTATTGTATGGGCAGTGATCAGTTACAATGCAGTACTGTGAACAGGTACATAGTATTGTATGGGCAGTGATCAGTTACAGTGCAGTACTGTGACCAGGCCCATAGCATTGTATGTGCAGTGATCAGTTACAGTGCAGTACTGTGACCAGGCCCATAGCATTGTATGGGCAGTGATCAGTTACAGTGCAGTACTGTGAACAGACCTATAGAATTGCATGGGCAGTGATCAGTTACAGCGCAGTACTGTGACCAGGCCCATAGCATTGTATGGGCAGTGATCAGTTACAGCGCTGTACTATGACCAGGCCCATAGCATTGTATGGGCAGTGATCAGTTACAGCACAGTACTGTGACCAGGCCCATAGACTTGTATGGGCAGTGATCAGTTACAGCGCAGTACTGTGACCAGGCCCATAGACTTGTATGGGCAGTGATCAGTTACAGCGCACAACTGTGACCAGGCCCATAGCATTGTATGGCCAGTGATCAGTTACAGTGCAGTACTGTGAACAGGCCCATACCATTGTATGGGCAATGATCAGTTACAGCGCTGTACTGTGAACAGGCCCATAGCATTGTATGGGCAGTGATCAGGTACAGCGCAGTACTGTGACCAGGCCCATAGCATTGTATGGGCAGTGATCAGTTACAGCGCTGTATTGTGACCAGGCCCATAGCATTGTATGGTCAGTGATCAGTTACAGCGCAGTTCTGTGACCAGGCCCATAGAATTGTATGGGCAGTGATCAGTTACAGTGCAGTACTGTGACCAGGCCCATAGCATTGTATGGGCAGTGATCAGTTACACTGCAGTACTGTGACCAGGCTCATAGCATTGTACGGGCAGTGATCAGTTACAGCGCAGTACTGTGACCAGGCCCATAGCATTGTATGGGCAGTGATCAGTTACAGTGCAGTACTGTGACCAAGCCCATAGCATTGTATGCACAGTGATCAGTTACAGCGCAGTACTGTGAACAGGCCCATAGAATTGTACGGGCAGTGATCAGTTACAGCGCAGTACTGTGACCAGGCCCATAGCATTGTATGGGCAGTGATCAGTTACAGCGCAGTACTGTGACCAGGCCCATAGCATTGTATAGGCAGTGATCGGTTATAGAGCAGTACTGTGACCAGGCCCATAGCATTGTATGGGTAGTGATCAGTTACAGAGCAGTACTGTGACCAGGCCCATAGCATTGTATGGGCAGTGATCAGTTACAGCGCAGTACTGTGACCAGGCCCATAGCATTGTATGGGCAGTGATCAGTTACAGCGCTGTACTGTGAACAGGCCCATAGCATTGTATGGGCAGTGATCAGCTACAGCGCAGTACTGTGACCAGGCCCATAGCATTGTATGGGCAGTGATCAGTTACAGCGCTGTACTGTGACCAGTCCCATAGCATTGTATGGGCAGTGATCAGTTACAGCAGAGTACTGTGACCAGGCCCATAGCATTGTATGGTCAGTGATCAGTTACAGCGCAGTTCTGTGACCAGGCCCATAGCATTGTATGGGCAGTGATCAGTTACAGCACAGTACTGTGACCAGGCCCATAGCATTGTATGGGCAGTGATCAGTTACAGTGCAGTACTGTGACCAGGCCCATAGCATTGTATGGGCAGTGATCAGTTACAGCGCAGTACTGTGACCAGGCCCATAGCATTGTATGGGCAGTGATCAGTTACAGCGCAGTACTGTGACCAGGCTCATAGCATTGTATGAGCAGTGATCAGTTACAGCACAGTACTGTGACCAGGCTCATAGCATTGTATGGGCAGTGATCAGTTACAGCGCAATACTGTGACCAGGCCCATAGCATTGTATGGGCAGTGATCAGTTACAGCGCAGTACTGTGACCAGGCCCATAGCATTGTATGGGCAGTGATCAGTTACAGCGCAGTACTGTGACCAGGCTCATAGCATTGTATGAGCAGTGATCAGTTACAGCACAGTACTGTGACCAGGCTCATAGCATTGTATGGGCAGTGATCAGTTACAGCGCAATACTGTGACCAGGCCCATAGCATTGTATGGGCAGTGATCAGTTACAGCACAGTACTGTGACCAGACCCATAGCATTGTATGGGCAGTGATCAGTTACAGCGCAGTACTGTGACCAGGTCCATAGCATTGTATGGGCAGTGATCAGTTATAGCGCAGTACTGTGACCAGGCCCATAGCATTGTATGGGCAGTGATCAGTTACAACACAGTACTGTGAACAGGCCCATAGCATTATAGGCAGTGATCAGTTACAGCACAGTACTGTGACCAGGCCCATAGCATTGTATGGGCAGTGATCAGTTACAGCACAGTACTGTGACCAGTCCCATAGCATTGTATGGGCAGTGATCAGTTACAGAGCAGTACTGTGACCAGGCCCATAGCATTGTATGGGCAGTGATCAGTTACAGCGCAGTACTGTGACCAGGCCCATAGCATTGTATGGGCAGTGATCAGTTATAGCGCAGTACTGTGACCAGGCCCATAGCATTGTATGGGCAGTGATCAGTTACAGCGCAGTACTGTGACCAGGCCCATAGCATTGTATGGGCAGTGATCAGTTACAACACAGTACTGTGAACAGGCCCATAGCATTATAGGCAGTGATCAGTTACAGCACAGTACTGTGACCAGGCCCATAGCATTGTATGGGCAGTGATCAGTTACAGAGCGTACTGTGACCAGTCCCATAGCATTGTATGGGCAGTGATCAGTTACAGCGCAGTACTGTGACCAGGCCCATAGCATTGTATGGGCAGTGATCAGTTCCAGCGCAGTACTGTGACCAGGCCCATAGCATTGTATGGGCAGTGATCAGTTACAGCGCAGTACTGTGACCAGGCCCATAGCATTGTATGGGCAGTGATCAGTTCCAGCGCAGTACTGTGACCAGGCCCATAGCATTGTATGAGCAGTGATCAGTTACAGCGCAGTACTGTGACCAGGCCCATAGCATTGTATGGGCAGTGATCAGTTACAGCGCAGTACTGTGACCAGGCCCATAGCATTGTATGGGCAGTGATCAGTTACAGCGCAGTACTGTGACCAGGCCCATAGCATTGTATGGGCAGTGATCAGTTACAGCGCAGTACTGTGACCAGGCCCATAGCATTGTATGGGCAGTGATCAGTTACAGCGCAGTACTGTGACCAGGCCCATAGCATTGTATAGGCAGTGATCGGTTATAGAGCAGTACTGTGACCAGGCCCATAGCATTGTATGGGTAGTGATCAGTTACAGAGCAGTACTGTGACCAGGCCCATAGCATTGTATGGGCAGTGATCAGTTACAGCGCAGTACTGTGACCAGGCCCATAGCATTGTATGGGCAGTGATCAGTTACAGCGCTGTACTATGACCAGGCCCATAGAATTGTATGGGCAGTGATCAGTTGCAGCGCAGTACTGTGACCAGGCCCATAGCATTGTATGGGCAGTGATCAGTTACAGCACAGTACTGTGACCAGGCCCATAGCATTGTATGGGCAGTGATCAGTTACAGCGCAGTACTGTGACCAGGCCCATAGCATTGTATGGGCAGTGATCAGCTACAGCGCAGTACTGTGACCAGGCCCATAGCATTGTATGGGCAGTGATCAATTACAGCGCAGTACTGTGACCAGGTCCATAGCTTTGTGTGGGCAGTGATCAGTTACAGCGCAGTACTGTGACCAGGCCCATAGAATTGTATGGGCAGTGATCAGTTACAGCGCAGTACTGTGACCAGGCCCATAGCATTGTATGGGCAGTGATCAGTTACAGCGCAGTACTGTGACCAGGCCCATAGCATTGTATGGGCAGTGATCAGTTACAGCGCAGTACTGTGACCAGGCCCATAGCATTGTATGGGCAGTGATCAGTTACAGAGCAGTACTGTGACCAGGCCCATAGCATTGTATGGGCAGTGATCAGTTACAGCACAGTACTGTGACCAGTCCCATAGTATTGTATGTGCAGTGATCAGTTACAGCGCAGTACTGTGACCAGGCCCATAGCATTGTATGGGCAGTGATCAGTTACAGAGCAGTACTGTGACCAGGCCCATAGCATTGTATGGGCAGTGATCAGTTACAGCGCAGTACTGTGACCAGGCCCATAGCATTGTATGGGCAGTGATCAGTTACAGCGCAGTACTGTGACCAGGCCCATAGCATTGTATGGGCAGTGATCAGTTACAGCGCAGTACTGTGACCAGGCCTATAGCATTGTATGGGCAGTGATCAGTTACAGCGCAGTACTGTGACCAGGCCCATAGCATTGTACGGGCAGTGATCAGTTACAGCGCAGTACTGTGACCTGGCCCATAGAATTGTATGGGCAGTGATTAGTTACAGCGCAGTACTGTGACCAGGTCCATAGTATTGTATGGGCAGTGATCAGTTACAGCTCAGTACTGTGACCAGGCCCATAGCATTGTATGAGCAGTGATCAGTTACAGCGCAGTACTGTGACCAGGCCCATAGCATTGTATGGGCAGTGATCAGTTACAGCGCAGTACTGTGACCAGGCCCATAGCATTGTATGGGCAGTGATCAGTTACAGCGCAGTACTGTGACCTGGCCCATAGAATTGTATGGGCAGTGATCAGTTACAGCACAGTACTGTGACCAGGTCCATAGCATTATATGGGCAGTGATCAGTTACAGCTCAGTACTGTGACCAGGCCCATAGCATTGTATGGGCAGTGAGCAGTTACAGCGCAGTACTGTGACCAGGCCCATAGAACTGTATGGACAGTAGGGGACATGCAGGATGATTATGCCACACACTGATCCCTGTGACAGTGTTTCCGCAGACGCAGTTCCCGCAGACGCAGTTGCCGCAGCCGTAGTTCCCGCAGCCGTAGTTCCCGCAGACGCAGTTCCCGCAGACGCAGTTCCCGCAGACGCAGTTGCCGCAGCCGTAGTTCCCGCACACGCAGTTCCCGCAGCCGTAGTTCCCGCAGACGCAGTTCCCGCAGCCGTAGTTCCCGCAGACGCAGTTGCCGCAGCCGTAGTTCCCGCACACGCAGTTGCCGCAGCCGCGGTGCGATCTGGGTAATATCGAGCTGCATGGGGCTTATTTTGAGCGATTCAGGTTGAATAAGGCTTCAGAGCTTCTGACATAAAATGGTATCACTGTCCCTTTAAGGCGAGCGGCATGTTGCTGACGCGCGAGTCCTTTCATGTGTCGCTGGCTTTGCATCGTCCTCTGCTGATGCGCCCAGAGCCTGTTCCTCGCTCTCCTCGCAGGGCCATCGTGGGGTTGTCATGGGAACAGGAATGCGTAGCTCTGACACTGAAATATACTTCTCATAGTAGTTCTGCCTCTTACATCTCTCTCCATACACCCTCCAACCTCACCCGCCAATCACCCGCTCTGACCGCAAGATCTGCCCACGTCCCATATAGAAAGGTGAAGAATTATGATCAGGTGATTGGAATAATCAGGACGAGTATTGGGGAGTGTGTGTGTGTGTGTGTGTGTGTGTGTGTGGGGGGGGTCGCACTGTTACCGGAATAACAGACAAATTCCAATGACAAGCAGATACCAATGACAAGCAGACATTACCGACTACAGGCAGATTAGGCCATGACCCATAAATATGTTAGGCCTGAGCTCTCACCACCTGTCAGCTGTTCCTAGGCACTGTCTACAGCAGCACTATAAATCTCAGGTCCAGGCCTTGCTGCATCTACTGTACAAGCCTAACCCTCACCCTATCCTTGCCTGACCATTTGTCGGCCATGTTGTTTCTGCAGCCTGGAGCAGTTGGGGTTTAACACTCTCCTGCAGCTGATGATTGGAGTTCCACTGGAGATGGTCCATGGGCTTCTGCGGATCAGTTTCCTCTATCTGGCCGGGGTGCTGGCAGGTAAGTCTGTATTCCTCTACCCTCTATATTCTGTGATTGTGTTTAACAGAGGAGTCAGGAGGCAGCAGGAAGGGAGGAGGCAACAGGAAGGGAGGAGGCAACAGGAAAATAGGAGGCAACACAAAGGAAGGAGGCAACTGGAAGGGAGGAGGCAACAGGAAGGGAGGAGGCAACAAGAAGGGAGGAGGCAACAGGAAGGGAGGAGGCAACAGGAAGGGAGGAGGCAACAGGAAGGGAGGAGGCAGCAGGAAGGGA
This sequence comes from Hyperolius riggenbachi, assembly GCF_040937935.1. Classification (NCBI taxonomy): domain Eukaryota; kingdom Metazoa; phylum Chordata; class Amphibia; order Anura; family Hyperoliidae; genus Hyperolius; species Hyperolius riggenbachi. The sequence goes on along the minus strand of NC_090652.1, from coordinate 396,420 downwards.
GGAGGCAACAGGAAGGGAGGAGGCAACAGGAAGGTAGGAGGAAACAGGAAGGGAGGAGGAAACAGGAAGGGAGGAGGCAACAGGAAGGGAGGAGGCAACAGGAAGGGAGGAGGAAACAGGAAGGTAGGAGGAAACAGGAAGGGAGGAGGAAACAGGAAGGGAGGAGGCAACAGGAAGGGAGGAGGCAACAGGAAGGGAGGAGAAAACGGGAAGGTAGGAGGAAACAGGAAGGGAGGAGGCAACAGGAAGGGAGGAGGAAACAGGAAGGGAGGAGGCAACAGGAAGGGAGGAGGCAACAGGAAGGGAGGAGGCAGCAGGAAGGGAGGAGGCAGCAGGAAGGGAGGAGGAAACAGGAAGGGAGGAGGAAACAGGAAGGGAGGAGGAAACAGGAAGGAAGAAGGAAACAGGAAGGAAGAAGGAAACAGGAAGGGAGGAGGAAACAGGAAGGTAGGAGGAAACAGGAAGGGAGGAGGCAACAGGAAGGGAGGAGGCAACAGGAAAGGAAGGCGGCAACAGGAAGGAGGGAGGCAACAGGAAAGGAAGGCAGCAACAGGAAGGGAGGAGGCAGCAGAAAGGGAGGAGGCAACAGGAAAGCAATGATGCAACAGGAAAGCAAGGAGGCAACAGGAAAGCAAAGAGGCAGCAGGAAGGGAGGAGGCAGCAGGAAAGGAGCGGGCAACAGGAAGGGAGGAGGCAACAGGAAGGAAGGAGGCAACAGGAAGGGAGGAGTTACTCCAACAGCTGGCAGCCAAATTGCCTCTTACCCCCAAGTCCACAGCGGCCTGCAGGGGGAATAGTAAGTAATGCTGCCAGGAAATTAGCAATAGCAGGGTGAGCCATTGTTTGGCTCCACCCTGTGCCCACATCTTCCGGGGCCCTTTTCACATGTGTGCACCAAAAGATCTCCACCCTCAGTAACATGTATAGAGTATAATGCAAACATACATGTAAATGACCAAATACATGATCACCACCAGTCTGACCACAGATATGCAATGGCTGCTGGCCCTGGAGGGATAAGTCCCCATCAGCCAACCACCAACCAATACATCTTCATCAGGATCTAGAGGGAGAAAACAGAGAAGCCAAGTGATATTAGATCCAGGAAACATTTGAGGCGGTAACTGCGTGCGATATCGCGAAGACCGACAAACACGATGGACCCCCGGCCTCTGTAACCCCCAAATGTCAATGTGCCCCCCTTCCCCCCCGGGGCAAATCTCACCTGTCCGGCTGCGGTGACTCCCGGCCCTCCCCCCATCCCAGTGTCCGGCTGCGGTGGCTCCCAGTCCTCCCCACCCCTGGTGTCCAGCTACTGCGACTCCCGGTCTCATCTGCTGCCAGGCGTCTGTGACGTCACAATAGGTGATGGCAGCACTCTGGGGAGATGATCGAGGAGACTGGCAGTCACAGCAGCTCGGCAGCTGACAATGCGTGGGCACACATATAAATTTGAGGGGGGGGGGGGGGGGGGACAGTGGCGGAAGCAGCGATGTGAGGCCAATTCCCATGAGATCTCATGCTGAAATGGATTGGGAATCAGCCTGTGGTGTATGGGCAGCCGGCAGATCTCGCTCTAATCAGATTCGATTAGAGAGAGATCTGTCTCCTGGCCAATCTGCCCATCATTGATAGATGTACTGTATGTGTACCTTTAGATTGTAGTAGATGCATTAGATTGTGGGAGGGGCATTAGATCGTGGGGAGGCATTAGATCAGGGGTCTCAAACTCGCGGCCCGCAGGCCATTTGCGGCCCTCGATACAATATTTTGTGGCCCTCGCTGGCAAAAGCTTCCTTATAGTTCGCTTCAGTGCTCCCAAGTAATCCACCGCATCCCCGCCGCTAAACGAGGGCTGCAGAGCCCCCAAATCGCCCGGGGGGCAATCCGCCAGCATTTCCTGGAAGGGGCAGAGCTTTCAGCTTCAGCTCTGCCCCTCCTGACGTCAATCGCCGCACGGATTGCCGCCTCTCCCCACCCCTCTCTGTGAAGGAAGAGTGAGAAGGGTGCGCAGAGGCGGCGATGCAACGCGATTGTGAAATCCCTTTTGCGGCCCAGCCTCATCCTGACTTTGCCTCCTGCGGCCCCCCAGGTAAATTGAGTTTGAGACCCCTGCATTAGATCGTGGGGAGGCATTAGATTTTGGGAGGGGAATTAGATTTTGGGAGGGGAATTAGATTATGGGAGGGGCATTAGATTTTGGGAGGGGCATTCCATTATGAGAGGGGCATTAGATTGTGCTGATAGATAGAAGTGCTGTGATTGGTTGTAGGTACTCTGTACAGCAATGCAGTATATAGCTTTATAGAAAGAATAAGACACATGTATAGTGGATGTAGCGGGGAAAAGGTAATAGCAGGTGCAGAAGAGATATTTTCTGTTGCAGCACTGTATTCTGGTTCTTTTGGGAATGTTCCTCAGGGGAGGGGCCTGTAAGGGAACACTGATAGGTTACACTTCTCATAGTATTGTGCAGTCTAGTAGTATTATGTGGTCACACAGCACCGTATTCCTGGTTCTTGTGAGAATGTTCCTCAGGGGAGGGGCCTGTAAGGGAACACTGATAGGTTACACTTCTCATAGTATTGTGCAGTCTAGTAGTATTGTGTGGTCACACAGCACTGTATTCCTGGTTCTTGTGGGAATGTTCCTCAGGGGAGGGGCCTGTAAGGGAACACTGATAGGTTACACTTCTCATAGTATTGTGCAGTCTAGTAGTATTGTGTGGTCACACAGCACTGTATTCCTGGTTCTTGTGGGAATGTTCCTCAAGGGAGGGGCCTGTAAGGGAACACTGATAGGGTGCACTTCTCATAGTATTGTGCAGTCTAGTAGTATTGTGTGGTCACACAGCACCGTATTCCTGGTTCTTGTGGGAATGTTCCTCAGGGGAGGGGCCTGTAAGGGAACACTGATAGGTTACACTTCTCATAGTATTGTGCAGTCTAGTAGTATTGTGTGGTCACACAGCACCGTATTCCTGGTTCTTGTGGGAATGTTCCTCAGGGGAGGGGCCTGTAAGGGAACACTGATAGGTTACACTTCTCATAGTATTGTGCAGTCTAGTAGTATTGTGTGGTCACACAGCACTGTATTCCTGGTTCTTGTGGGAATGTTCCTCAGGGGAGGGGCCTGTAAGGGAACACTGATAGGTTACACTTCTCATAGTATTGTGCAGTCTAGTAGTATTGTGTGGTCACACAGCACTGTATTCCTGGTTCTTGTGGGAATGTTCCTCAAGGGAGGGGCCTGTAAGGGAACACTGATAGGGTGCACTTCTCATAGTATTGTGCAGTCTAGTAGTATTGTGTGGTCACACAGCACCGTATTCCTGGTTCTTGTGGGAATGTTCCTCAGGGGAGGGGCCTGTAAGGGAACACTGATAGGGTGCACTTCTCATAGTATTGTGCAGTCTAGTAGTATTGTGTGGTCACACAGCACCGTATTCCTGGTTCTTGTGAGAATGTTCCTCAGGGGAGGGGCCTATAAGGGAGCACTGATAGGTTACACTTCTCATAGTATTGTGCAGTCTAGTAGTATTGTGTGGTCACACAGCACCGTATTCCTGGTTCTTGTGAGAATGTTCCTCAGGGGAGGGGCCTGTAAGGGAACACTGATAGGGTACACTTCTCATAGTATTGTGCAGTCTAGTAGTATTGTGTGGTCACACAGCACCGTATTCCTGGTTCTTGTGGGAATGTTCCTCAGGGGAGGGGCCTGTAAGGGAACACTGATAGGGTGCACTTCTCATAGTATTGTGCAGTCTAGTAGTATTGTGTGGTCACACAGCACCGTATTCCTGGTTCTTGTGAGAATGTTCCTCAGGGGAGGGGCCTATAAGGGAGCACTGATAGGTTACACTTCTCATAGTATTGTGCAGTCTAGTAGTATTGTGTGGTCACACAGCACCGTATTCCTGGTTCTTGTGAGAATGTTCCTCAGGGGAGGGGCCTGTAAGGGAACACTAATAGGTTACACTTCTCATAGTATTGTGCAGTCTAGTAGTATTGTGTGGTCACACAGCACCGTATTCCTGGTTCTTGTGGGAATGTTCCTCAGAGGAGGGGCCTGTAAGGGAACACTGATAGGTTACACTTCTCATAGTATTGTGCAGTCTAGTAGTATTGTGTGGTCACACAGCACCGTATTCCTGGTTCTTGTGGGAATGTTCCTCAGGGGAGGGGCCTGTAAGGGAACACTGATAGGGTGCACTTCTCATAGTATTGTGCAGTCTAGTAGTATTGTGTGGTCACACAGCACCGTATTCCTGGTTCTTGTGAGAATGTTCCTCAGGGGAGGGGCCTATAAGGGAGCACTGATAGGTTACACTTCTCATAGTATTGTGCAGTCTAGTAGTATTGTGTGGTCACACAGCACCGTATTCCTGGTTCTTGTGGGAATGTTCCTCAGGGGAGGGGCCTGTAAGGGAACACTAATAGGTTACACTTCTCATAGTATTGTGCAGTCTAGTAGTATTGTGTGGTCACACAGCACCGTATTCCTGGTTCTTGTGGGAATGTTCCTCAGAGGAGGGGCCTGTAAGGGAACACTGATAGGGTACACTTCTCATAGTATTGTGCAGTCTAGTAGTATTGTGTGGTCACACTGCACTGTATTCCTGGTTCTTGTGGGAAGATTCCTCGGGGGGGGGGGGGGGGGGGGGGCCTGTAAGGGAACACTGATAGGTTACACTTCTCATAGTATTGTGCAGTCTAGTAGTATTGTGTGGTCACACAGCACCGTATTCCTGGTTCTTGTGGGAATGTTCCTCAGAGGAGGGGCCTGTAAGGGAACACTGATAGGTTACACTTCTCATAGTATTGTGCAGTCTAGTAGTATTGTGTGGTCACACAGCACCGTATTCCTGGTTCTTGTGGGAATGTTCCTCAGGGGAGGGGCCTGTAAGGGAACACTGATAGGTTACACTTCTCATAGTATTGTGCAGTCTAGTAGTATTGTGTGGTCACACAGCACTGTATTCCTGGTTCTTGTGGGAATGTTCCTCAGGGGAGGGGCCTGTAAGGGAACACTGATAGGGTACACTTCTCATAGTATTGTGCAGTCTAGTAGTATTGTGTGGTCACACTGCACTGTATTCCTGGTTCTTGTGGGAAGATTCCTCGGGGGAGGGGCCTGTAAGGGAACACTGATAGGTTAGACTTCTCATAGTATTGTGCGGTCTAGTAGTATTGTGTGGTCACACAGCACTGTATTCCTGGTTACTGGGATAACATTCTTCTGGGGAGGGGCCTATAAGAGGACAATGATAGATTACACTTCTCATAGTATTGTGCAGTCTAGTTGTATTGTGTGGTCACACTGCACTGTATTCCTGGTTCTTGTGGGAAGATTCCTCGGGGGAGGGGCCTGTAAGGGAACACTGATAGGTTAGACTTCTCATAGTATTGTGCAGTCTAGTTGTATTGTGTGGTCACACAGCACCGTATTCCTGGTTCTTGTGGGAATGTTCCTTAGGGAAGGGGCCTGTAGGGTGGTAAAAGGAACACTGTATTGTGCAGTCTGGTAGTATTGTGTGGTCACACAGCATGTATTCCTGGCTGTTGTTGGGAACGTTCCTCAGAGGAGGGGCCTGTAGGTGGTAAAGAGGACACTGATAGGTTACATTACACTTCTCATAGTATTGTGCAGTCTGGTAGTATTATGTGGTCACACATAGTTACATAGTTATTTTGGTTGAAAAAAGACATACGTCCATCGAGTTCAACCAGTACAAAGTACAACACCAGCCTGCTCCCTCACATATCCCTGCTGATCCAGAGGAAGGCACAACACCAACCTGCACCCTCACATATCACTGCTGATCCAGAGGAAGGCACAACACCAGCCTGCTCCCTCACATATCCCTGTTTGATCCAGAGGAAGGCGAAAAAAACCTTACAAGGCATGGTCCAATTAGCCCCAAAAGGGAAAAATTCCCTGCAAAAATAGCAACATTACTCACTACTGCATCTACTAGGTCATTAATAAATAAATTGAAGAGCACTGGACCCAGAACAGACCCCTGTGGGACCCCACTGCTAACAGTCTCCCATTTTGAGTACGATCCATTGACCACAACTCTTTGTTTTCTGTCCATTAGCCAGTTCCCTATCCAAGCACACAGACTCTTCCCCAGTCCTTGCATCCTCAACTTTTGCACCAGACTTCTGTGGGGAACAGTGTCGAAGGCCTTTGCAAAGTCCAAGTATATCACATCTACAGCATTCCCAATATCCATATTAGCATTCACTACCTCATAAAAGCTGAGCATGTTAGTCAAACAGGACCTGTCTTTAGTAAACCCATGTTGATGCTGAGAAATAAGATTATTTTCTACTATGAAGTCATGTATAGTATCTCTTAGTAACCCCTCAAATAGTTTGCATACAACTGATGTTAAGCTTACAGGTCTATAATTTCCTGGATCTGATTTTTTGCCCTTCTTAACCACTTAAGGACCATGCTAATTTGCTGATATCGGTGCTGCGTGGGCTCTCCAGCCCGCAGCACAGATCAGTATTATGCCAGGGTGATCAGACTTCCCCCCTTTTTTCCCCACTAGGGGGATGTCCTGCTGGGGGGGGGGGTCTGATCACCGCCGGCTCTCTGCGCTTTGCGGGGGGGGCTCTTCAAAGCCCCCCTCCGCAGCGATTTCTGCCCTCTCTGCCCATACCTGCTTTTCCCGCAGGCTATGGGCACGCAGGTTGGATATCCGGATAGGATAGGCTTTAGCCTATCAGATGCCGGCGATCCCCGGCCAATCAGAGGCCGGGGATCGCCGATCTCCGTCACGGCGCTGCTGCGCAGCAGCGCCGTATTGATGTAAACAGCTGGGATTTCTTCAATGCAAAACCACAAATGACCAGGCGCCGCCTATGGGCGTTAGCTGGTCGTTAAGTGGTAAAATAATGGGAAAACGTGGGCTGTACGCCAATCCACTGGGACTCTGCCAGTTGCAAGAGAGTCACAAAAGATAAGATAAAGGGGTTTATCTATAACTGAACTTAATTCCCTTAGGACCCGAGGATGCATGCCATCTGGGCCAGGTGCCTTGTCTATTTTTAATTTATTTAGTCTTGCCTTCACTTCTTCCTGCGTTAAGTATTTAATATTACAGTTAGAAGATTGAGACTCTTCCGCCTCTGTAGTTTGCAACAGTGCTGTTTCCTTTGTGAAGACAGAAGCAAAGAAGGCATTTAATAACTCTGCCTTACCTTTGTCATCCACCATTGAGTTCCCACCCTCATCCTTTAGGAGTCCTATACAGTCAACCTTTCTTTTTTAGAGTTAATGTACTTGTAAAACTTTTTTGGGTTAGATTTGATATCCCTAGCGATTTGATTTTCAGCTTCAATCTTTGCCAGACTAATTTCTTTTTTACAATTTTTATTGCACTCCTTATAATTGCTTAGTGCAGCCTCAGTCCCCTCCTGTTTTAGGACCTTATAGGCATTCTTTTTCCTCTTCATTTTATCCCTAACCTTTCTATTCATCCATAGAGGCCTTTTTTTATTCCTAGATATTTTGTTTCCATATGGGATATACATACTACAGTATTGATTGAGTATAAGTTTAAAAGCTTGCCATTTCCCTTCAGTGTCCTCCCCTTGTAGTACATTATCCCAGTTCACCAAACTTAGTGCCTGCCTAATTTGATTGAACTTTGCTTTTCTAAAATTCATAGTTTTAGTGGTCCCGCTGCCCCGTGGCCTATCAGTCACCAGATCAAACGTTATCATGTTGTGATCACTATTTCCCAAATGTTCTTGAACCTGCACATTTGATACATTATCTGGTCTATTAGAAATGATCAGATCCAGTAACGCATTCCCCCTAGTTGGTTCCGTTACCATTTGAGTCAAGTAATTGTCCTGTAGTGCTGCCAGAAATCTGCTGCTTTTACCAGAATGGGTAGCCTCAATACTCCAGTCAATGTCTGGAAAGTTGAAGTCGCCCATAATTATGACCTCATTTTTACTTGCAGCTTTTTCAATCTGCTGTAGTAATCGCAGTTCTTCAGCTTCATTAATAAGAGGTGGCCTGTAGCATACCCCAATAAGCAATTGGCAACTTTTATTTCCACCCTGAATATTTACCCAAACGGACTCCACATCTTCGCAATCTTCCTCCATCTCATCGTTGAGGATAGCTGTAAAAGAATTCTTAACAAAGAGACAAACCCCTCCACCTTTTTTCCCTGTTCTATCCCTCCTAAACACATTGTATCCTTTTAAATTAGCTATCCAGTCATGGCTTTCATCCATCCATGTCTCGGTTATTCCCACAATGTCATAGCCTTTGTCATTCAGAATGAACTCTAATTCGTCTATTTTATTTGCAAGGCTCCGAGCATTGGTTACCATGCACTTTATATTTTTACCACCACATTTACCAATTTTGTTTACATGAAATGGGCTACTTGAAGTTTTACCAACCTCCTTAATCTTTACACTGTCCCCACCCCCCTCTCCACCCCCCATAATGTTAGGCTCCCACTGTCTTTTTACCTTATCTTGTCTACGTATTGAGACTTTATCCTCCCGCCTCCCCCCAGGTCCTAGTTTAGAATCTCCTCCAACCGTTTAGTCATCTTCTCCCCCAATGCAGCTGCACCCTCCCTATTAAGGTGCAGCCCATCCCTGCTGTAGAACCTGTAGCCGACTGCAAAGTCTGCCCAGTTCTCCAGGAACCCAAACCCTTCCTTCCTACACCAATTTCTCAGCCACTTATTTAACTCCCTAAGCTCCCTCTGTCTCTCAGATGTAGCACGTGGCACTGGCAGTATTTCAGAGAACACCACCTTGGAGGTCCTTGCTTTAAGTTTATCTCCAAGTACCTGAAAATCATTTTTCAGGTACACAAGAACCAGGAATATGACAGCATCATATTCCTGGTTCTTGTGGGAACGTTCCTCAGGGGAGGGGCCTGTAGGTGGTAAAGTGGACACTGATAGGTTACATTACACTTCTCATAGTATTGTGCAGAGTCCGGTAGTATTATGTGGTCACACAGCACCGTATTCCTGGCTGTTGTTGGGAACTTTCCTCAGGGGAGGGGCCTGTAGGTGGTAAAGTGGACACTGATAGGTTACATTACTCTTCTCATAGTATTGTGCAGTCTGGTAGCATTATGTGGTCACACAGCATCATATTACTGGTTCTTGTGGGAACGTTCCTCAGGGGAGGGACCTGTAAGAGAACAATGATAGGTTACATGTCTTATAGTATTGTGCAGTCTGGTAGTATTGTGTGGTCATACAGCACCGTATTCCTGGTTATTGTGGGAATGTTCCTCAGGGGAGGGGCCTGTAGGGGGTCAAGTGGACACTGATAGGTAACACTTCTCATAGTATTGTGCAGTCTGGTATTATTATGTGGTCACACAGCACAGTATTTCTGGCTGTTGTTGGGAACGTTCCTCAGGGGAGGGGCCTGTAGCTGGTAAAGTGGACACTGATAGGTTACACTACTCATAGTATTGTGCAGTCCGGTAGTATTGTGTGGTCACACAGCACTGTATTCCTAGCTGTTGTTTGGAATGTTCCTCAGGGGAGGGGCCTGTAGGGGGCAGCACGGTGGCGTAGTGGTTAGCTCTCTCGCCTTGCAGCGCTGGGTCCATGGTTCGAATCCCAGCCAGGGCACTATCTGCAAAGAGTTTGTATGTTCTCTCCGTGTCTGTGTGGGTTTCCTCCGGGCATTCCTGTTTCCGCCCACATTCCAAAAACATACGGATAAGTTAATTGGCTTCCCCTAAAAAATTGGCCCTAGACTACAGTACTTACACTACATAATAGACATATGGCAATGGTAGGGATTAGATTGGAAGCTCCTTTGAGGGACAGTTAGTGACAAGATATATATATATACACTGTACAGCGCTGCGTAATATGTCGGCGCTATATAAATACTAAAAATAATAATAATAATAATTGGGGGTACACTTCTCATATTATTGTGCAGTCTGGTAGTATTGTGTGGTCACACAGGGGAGGGGCCTGTAGGGGGTACACTTCTCATAGCATTGTGCAGTCTGGAAGTATTATGTGGTCACACAGCACCGTATTCCTGGCTGTAGTTGGGAATGTTCCTCAGGGGAGGGGCCTGTAGGTGGTAAAGTGGACACTGATAGGTTACACTACTCATAGTATTGTGCAGTCTGGTAGTATCATGTGGTCACACAGCACTGTATTCCTGGCTGTAGTTGGGAATGTTCCTCAGGGGAGGGGCCTGTAGGTGGTAAAGTGGACACTGATAGGTTACACTACTCATAGTATTGTGCAGTCTGGTAGTATCATGTGGTCACACAGCACTGTATTCCTGGCTGTAGTTGGGAATGTTCCTCAGGGGAGGGGCCTGTAGGTGGTAAAGTGGACACTGATAGGTTACACTACTCATAGTATTGTGCAGTCCGGTAGTATTATGTGGTCACACTTTATAGTTACATAAAATCTCCCGGCTGATCCTTTGTGATCTGCTGAAATGCGAGACTGACCCAACCTGTTGTTAATCGGTTTTATTTCTGTATTATTGCACATTTCTGCAGTATAGTCTTTGCCTATAAGTCAGTAAAAGTAACCTTTTGCCAATGTTGGGGCTCTAGTGGCCTCGTCAGTCAGGCTTGTATTCCCAGTCCAGTATATAACTCCTGATCTGTCATCTCTTTCTTTCCCAGGGTCCCTTGCGGTTTCCGTCACAGACATGCGAGCCCCTCTAGTGGGGGGCTCTGGTGGGGTGTACGCCCTTTGCTCCGCCCACCTCGCTAATGTTGTAATGGTAAGTGCTGAAGTAGTAGTATAGACACCTGCCTGCTGGCATCCTGCTTTGTGCATGGCACAACTGCACCACTACACAGGCTAGCACGATTGTTATGCTGGCTGCACTCAGCAGTTTCTCAATATCCAATATGATTGGCTCAGAAGCTCACAATATTGTGGAGATTCCATTGTAAGTGAAACATTTCCAGCCGGTTTGCACATTGGATCACACAGAAGTAAATGTCATTACAGTGGAGCTGAACTCTTGCACAGGACAAAAGGAAAACGTACAGAAATACACCCTGTATGAGATGCAGAGTGACTGAGAGCCATCTGTGTGAGCCCTCGGTGACATGAGCGGAGGTGACAGGGTGACATGTGAGCCCTCGCTGACATGTGCGGAGGTGACAGGGTGACATGTGAGCCCTCGGTGACATGAGCGGAGGTGACAGGGTGACATGTGAGCCCTCGGTGACATGAGCGGAGGTGACATGAGCGGAGGTGACATAAGCGGAGGTGACAGGGTGACAGGTGAGCCCTCGGTGACATGAGCGGAGATGACAGGGTGGCATGTGAGCCCTCGGTGACATGTGAGGAGGTGACAGGGTGACATGTGAGCCCTCGGTGACATGAGCGGAGGTGACAGGGTGACATGTGAGCCCTCGGTGACATGAGCGGAGGTGACAGGGTGACATGTGAGCACTCGGTGACATGTGCGGAGGTGACAGGGTGACATGTGAGCCCTCGGTGACATGAGCGGAGGTGACAGGGTGACATGTGAGCCCTCGGTGACATGAGCGGAGGTGACAGGGTGACATGTGAGCCCTCGGTGACATGAGCGGAGGTGACAGGGTGACATGTGAGCACTCGGTGACATGTGCGGAGGTGACAGGGTGACATGTGAGCCCTCGGTGACATGAGCGGAGGTGACAGGGTGACATGTGAGCCCTCGGTGACATGAGCGGAGGTGACAGGGTGACATGTGAGCCCTCGGTGACATGAGCGGAGGTGACAGGGTGACATGTGAGCCCTCGGTGACATGAGCGGAGGTGACAGCGTGGCATTGAGCCCTCGGTGACATGAGCGGAGGTGACAGGGTGACATGTGAGCCCTCGGTGACATGAGCGGAGGTGACAGGGTGACATGTGAGCCCTCAGTGACATGAGCGGAGGTGACAGGGTGACATGTGAGCACTCAGTGACATGAGCGGAGGTGACAGGGTGGCATGTGAGCCCTCGGTGACATGAGCGGAGGTGACAGGGTGACATGTGAGCCCTCGGTGACATGAGCGGAGGTGACAGGGTGACATGAGCGGAGGTGACATGAGCGGAGATGACAGGGTGACATGTGAGCCCTCGGTGACATGAGCGGAGGTGACAGGGTGACATGTGAGCCCTCGGTGACATGAGCGGAGGTGACAGGGTGACATGTGAGCCCTCGGTGACATGAGTGGAGGTGACAGGGTGACATGTGAGCCCTCGGTGACATGAGTGGAGGTGACAGGGTGACATGTGAGCCCTCGGTGACATGAGTGGAGGTGACAGGGTGACATGTGAGCCCTCGGTGACATGAGCGGAGGTGACAGGGTGGCATGTGAGCCCTCGGTGACATGAGCGGAGGTGACAGGGTGACATGTGAGCCCTCGGTGACATGAGCGGAGGTGACAGGGTGACAGGTGAGCCCTCGGTGACATGAGTGGAGGTGACAGGGTGACATGTGAGCCCTCGGTGACATGAGTGGAGGTGACAGGGTAACATGTGAGCCCTCGGTGACATGAGCGGAGGTGACAGGGTGGCATGTGAGCCCTCGGTGACATGAGCGGAGGTGACAGGGTGACATGTGAGCCCTCGGGGACATGAGCGGAGGTGACAGGGTGACATGTGAGCCCTCGGTGACATGAGCGGAGGTGACAGGGTGGCATGTGAGCCCTCGGTGACATGAGCGGAGGTGATGGGGTGACATGTGAGCCCTCGGTGACATGAGCAGAGGTGACAGGGTGACATGTGAGCCCTCGGTGACATGAGTGGAGGTGACAGGGTGGCATGTGAGCCCTCGGTGACATGAGTGGAGGTGACAGGGTGACATGTGAGCCCTCGGTGACATGAGCGGAGGTGACAGGGTGACATGTGAGCCCTCGGTGACATAAGCAGAGGTGACAGGGTGACATGTGAGCCCTCGGTGACATGAGCGGAGGTGACAGGGTGGCATGTGAGCCCTCGGTGACATGAGCGGAGGTGACAGTGTGACATGTGAGCCCTCGGTGACATGAGCGGAGGTGACAGGGTGGCATGTGAGCCCTCGGTGACATGAGCGGAGGTGACAGGGTGACATGTGAGCCCTTGGTGACATGAGCGGAGGTGACAGGGTGACATGTGAGCCCTCGGTGACATGAGTGGAGGTGACAGGGTAACATGTGAGCCCTCGGTGACATGAGCGGAGGTGACAGGGTGGCATGTGAGCCCTCGGTGACATGAGCGGAGGTGACAGGGTGACATGTGAGCCCTTGGTGACATGAGCGGAGGTGACAGGGTGACATGTGAGCCCTCGGTGACATGTGCGGAGGTGACAGGGTGACATGTGAGCCCTCGGTGACATGAGCGGAGGTGACAGGGTGACATGTGAGCCCTCGGTGACATGAGCGGAGGTGACAGGGTGACATGTGAGCCCTCGGTGACATAAGCAGAGGTGACAGGGTGACATGTGAGCCCTCGGTGACATGAGCGGAGGTGACAGGGTGACATGTGAGCCCTCGGTGACATGAGCGGAGGTGACAGGGTGACATGTGAGCCCTCGGTGACATAAGCAGAGGTGACAGGGTGACATGTGAGCCCTCGGTGACATGAGCGGAGGTGACAGGGTGGCATGTGAGCCCTCGGTGACATGAGCGGAGGTGACAGGGTGACATGTGAGCTCTCGGTGACATGAGCGGAGGTGACAGGGTGACATGTGAGCCCTCGGTGACATGAGCGGAGATGACAGGGTGACATGTGAGCCCTCGGTGACATGAGCGGTGGTGACAGGGTGACATGTGAGCCCTCGGTGACATGAGCGGAGGTGACAGGGTGACATGTGAGCCCTCAGTGACATGAGCGAAGGTGACAGGGTGACATGTGAGCCCTCGGGGACATGAGCGGAGGTGACAGGGTGACATGTGAGCCCTCAGTGACATGAGCGGAGGTGACAGGGTGACATGTGAGTCCTCGGTGACATGAGCGGAGGTGACAGGGTGACATGTGAGCCCTCGGTGACATGTGAGCCCTCGGTGACATGAGTGGAGGTGACAGGGTGACATGTGAGCCCTCGGTGACATGAGCGGAGGTGACAGGGTGACATGTGAGCCCTCGGTGACATGAGCGGAGGTGACAGGGTGACATGTGAGCACTCGGTGACATGTGCGGAGGTGACAGGGTGACATGTGAGCCCTCGGTGACATGAGCGGAGGTGACAGGGTGACATGTGAGCCCTCGGTGACATGAGCGGAGGTGACAGGGTGACATGTGAGCCCTCGGTGACATGAGCGGAGGTGACAGGGTGACATGTGAGCACTCGGTGACATGTGCGGAGGTGACAGGGTGACATGTGAGCCCTCGGTGACATGAGCGGAGGTGACAGGGTGACATGTGAGCCCTCGGTGACATGAGCGGAGGTGACAGGGTGACATGTGAGCCCTCGGTGACATGAGCGGAGGTGACAGGGTGACATGTGAGCACTCGGTGACATGTGCGGAGGTGACAGGGTGACATGTGAGCCCTCGGTGACATGAGTGGAGGTGACAGGGTGACATGTGAGCCCTCGGTGACATGAGTGGAGGTGACAGGGTGACATGTGAGCCCTCGGTGACATGAGCGGAGGTGACAGGGTGACATGTGAGCCCTCGGTGACATGAGCGGAGGTGACAGGGTGACATGTGAGCCCTCGGTGACATGAGTGGAGGTGACAGGGTGACATGTGAGCCCTCGGTGACATGAGCGGAGGTGGCAGGGTGACATGTGAGCCCTCGGTGACATGAGCGGAGGTGACAGGGTGACATGTGAGCCCTCGGTGACATGAGCGGAGGTGACAGGGTGACATGTGAGCCCTCGGTGACATGAGCGGAGGTGACAGCGTGGCATTGAGCCCTCGGTGACATGAGCGGAGGTGACAGGGTGACATGTGAGCCCTCGGTGACATGAGCGGAGGTGACAGGGTGACATGTGAGCCCTCAGTGACATGAGCGGAGGTGACAGGGTGACATGTGAGCCCTCAGTGACATGAGCGGAGGTGACAGGGTGACATGTGAGCACTCAGTGACATGAGCGGAGGTGACAGGGTGGCATGTGAGCCCTCGGTGACATGAGCGGAGGTGACAGGGTGACATGTGAGCCCTCGGTGACATGAGTGGAGGTGACAGGGTGACATGTGAGCCCTCGGTGACATGAGTGGAGGTGACAGGGTGACATGTGAGCCCTCGGTGACATGAGTGGAGGTGACAGGGTGACATGTGAGCCCTCGGTGACATGAGCGGAGGTGACAGGGTGGCATGTGAGCCCTCGGTGACATGAGCGGAGGTGACAGGGTGACATGTGAGCCCTCGGTGACATGAGCGGAGGTGACAGGGTGACAGGTGAGCCCTCGGTGACATGAGTGGAGGTGACAGGGTGACATGTGAGCCCTCGGTGACATGAGTGGAGGTGACAGGGTAACATGTGAGCCCTCGGTGACATGAGCGGAGGTGACAGGGTGGCATGTGAGCCCTCGGTGACATGAGCGGAGGTGACAGGGTGACATGTGAGCCCTCGGTGACATGAGTGGAGGTGACAGGGTGACATGTGAGCCCTCGGTGACATGAGCGGAGGTGACAGGGTGGCATGTGAGCCCTCGGTGACATGAGCGGAGGTGACAGTGTGACATGTGAGCCCTCGGTGACATGAGCGGAGGTGACAGGGTGGCATGTGAGCCCTCGGTGACATGAGCGGAGGTGACAGGGTGACATGTGAGCCCTTGGTGACATGAGCGGAGGTGACAGGGTGACATGTGAGCCCTCGGTGACATGAGTGGAGGTGACAGGGTAACATGTGAGCCCTCGGTGACATGAGCGGAGGTGACAGGGTGGCATGTGAGCCCTCGGTGACATGAGCGGAGGTGACAGGGTGACATGTGAGCCCTCGGTGACATGAGCGGAGGTGACAGGGTGACATGTGAGCCCTCGGTGACATGAGCGGAGGTGACAGGGTGACATGTGAGCCCTTGGTGACATGAGCGGAGGTGACAGGGTGACATGTGAGCCCTCGGTGACATGTGCGGAGGTGACAGGGTGACATGTGAGCCCTCGGTGACATGAGCGGAGGTGACAGGGTGACATGTGAGCCCTCGGTGACATGAGCGGAGGTGACAGGGTGACATGTGAGCCCTCGGTGACATAAGCAGAGGTGACAGGGTGACATGTGAGCCCTCGGTGACATGAGCGGAGGTGACAGGGTGACATGTGAGCCCTCGGTGACATGAGCGGAGGTGACAGGGTGACATGTGAGCCCTCGGTGACATGAGCAGAGGTGACAGGGTGACATGTGAGCCCTCGGTGACATGAGCGGAGGTGACAGGGTGGCATGTGAGCCCTCGGTGACATGAGCGGAGGTGACAGGGTGACATGTGAGCCCTCGGTGACATGAGCGGAGGTGACAGGGTGACATGTGAGCCCTCGGTGACATGAGCGGAGGTGACAGGGTGACATGTGAGCCCTCGGTGACATGAGTGGAGGTGACAGGGTGACATGTGAGCCCTCGGTGACATAAGCAGAGGTGACAGGGTGACATGTGAGCCCTCGGTGACATGAGCGGAGGTGACAGGGTGACATGTGAGCCCTCGGTGACATAAGCAGAGGTGACAGGGTGACATGTGAGCCCTCGGTGACATGAGTGGAGGTGACAGGGTGACATGTGAGCCCTCGGTGACATAAGCAGAGGTGATAGGGTGACATGTGAGTCCTCGGGGACATGAGCGGTGGTGACAGGGTGACATGTGAGCCCTCGGTGACATGAGTGGAGGTGACAGGGTGACATGTGAGCCCTCGGTGACATGAGCGGAGGTGACAGGGTGACATGTGAGCCCTCGGTGACATGAGCGGAGGTGACAGGGTGACATGTGAGCCCTCGGTGACATGAGCAGAGGTGACAGGGTGACATGTGAGCCCTCGGTGACATGAGCGGAGGTGACAGGGTGACATGTGAGCCCTCGGTGACATGAGTGGAGGTGACAGGGTGACATGTGAGCCCTCGGTGACATGAGCAGAGGTGACAGGGTGGCATGTGAGCCCTCGGTGACATGAGCGGAGGTGACAGGGTGGCATGTGAGCCCTCGGTGACATGAGCGGAGGTGACAGGGTGACATGTGAGCCCTCGGTGACATGAGCGAAGGTGACAGGGTGACATGTGAGCCCTCGGGGACATGAGCGGAGGTGACAGGGTGACATGTGAGTCCTCGGTGACATGAGCGGAGGTGACAGGGTGACATGTGAGCCCTCGGTGACATGTGAGCCCTCGGTGACATGAGTGGAGGTGACAGGGTGACATGTGAGCCCTCGGTGACATGAGCGGAGGTGACAGGGTGACATGTGAGCCCTCAGTGACATGTGAGCCCTCGGTGACATGAGCGGAGGTGACAGGGTGGCATGTGAGCCCTCGGTGAGATGAGCGGAGGTGACAGGGTGACATGTGAGCCCTCGGTGACATGAGCGGAGGTGACAGGGTGACATGTGAGCACTCGGTGACATGTGCGGAGGTGACAGGGTGACATGTGAGTCCTCAGTGACATGAGCGGAGGTGACAGGGTGACATGTGAGCCCTCGGTGACATGAGCGGAGGTGACAGGGTGACAGGTGAGCCCTCGGTGACATGAGCGGAGATGACAGGGTGACATGTGAGCCCTCGGTGACATGAGCGGAGGTGACAGGGTGGCATGTGAGCCCTCGGTGACATGAGCGGAGGTGACAGGGTGGCATTGAGCCCTCGGTGACATGAGCGGAGGTGACAGGGTGACATGAGCGGAGGTGACAGGGTGACATGAGCGGAGGTGACATGAGCGGAGGTGACAGGGTGGCATGTGAGCCCTCGGTGACATGAGCGGAGGTGACAGGGTGGCATTGAGCCCTCGGTGACATGAGCGGAGGTGACAGGGTGACATGAGCGGAGGTGACAGGGTGACATGAGCGGAGGTGACATGAGCGGAGGTGACAGGGTGACATGTGAGCCCTCGGTGACATGAGCGGAGGTGACAGGGTGGCATGTGAGCCCTCGGTGACATGAGCGGAGGTGACAGGGTGGCATTGAGCCCTCGGTGACATGAGCGGAGGTGACAGGGTGACATGAGCGGAGGTGACAGGGTGACATGTGAGTCCTCGGTGACATGAGTGGAGGTGACAGGGTGGCATGTGAGCACTCGGTGACATGAGCGGAGGTGACAGGGTGACATGTGAGCCCTCGGTGACATGAGCGGAGGTAACAGGGTGACATGTGAGCACTCGGTGACATGAGCGGAGGTGACAGGGTGACATGTGAGCCCTCGGTGACATGAGCGGAGGTGACAGGGTGACATGTGAGCCCTCGGTGACATGAGCGAAGGTGACAGGGTGACATGTGAGCCCTCGGTGACATGTGCGGAGGTGACAGGGTGACATATGAGCCCTCGGTGACATGAGCGGAGGTGACAGGGTGACATATGAGCCCTCTGTGACATGTGCGGAGGTGACAGGGTGACATGTGAGGAGGTGACAGGGTGACACTGACTGAAGTGGACAGGCCACAGAGCGACGCCATGATTATATTACATGTCACACTGCTCACACGCCTGGAACAAGCTGGCATCAATACGCCAAGGCCTTGTCATGTTACCGTAGCAACAGCACCTTGATGTAACATCTAACTAACTAAGGCCATGTCATGTTACCGCAGCAACAGCACTCATAGGTAGCATAACAATGGTGAAGTATCCTGATGTAAACTAATATTGACTGAGGCCTTTCTGTGTTACCGTAGCAACAGATCCCTGATGTACAATAGTCTTATCTGAGGCTTTCTCGTGTTACCAGGGTTACAGCAGCCTCATGTAAAGTAGCAATAACTGAAGCCTTTCCTTATTACCCTATACATTGTCCTGGGCTAAGGTAGCATCTGCTCAGGCCTTTTACTATTAGGAAAAGAGCAGCAGCGCCCTGACATAAAGTAATAGTAACTGTGGCCATCAACTGTTCCCATAGAATCAGAAGTTTTACCAATTGAAACCCTTAAATCACCTGGATATGAAGTAACCGTACCAAAAGTCCTTCCAGGTTACCATAGCAACAGCATCCGGATAGAAAGTAATAGCCAAAGCCTCTCTTTATTTCGGACAGCGGTGACTGGACGGCGATGTAGTGCCCAGTACCTCCCAGCACCGGGGTCCCCGGGGGAAATCTATCTGCATGGAGTTTGTACGCTCTCCCATTATATCCTCCCAATCACACACAGCAGCAGTACATGTATATGTAGTTGTTTGATTGATAAATCAGTGTTTTTGTGTTGCAGAACTGGGCGGGCATGCGCTGTCCATACAAGGTCCTGCGGGTGATCCTCGCCTTGGTCTGTAGTAAGTAAAATCCTCCACATTACTAACCAATAACAGGGAGATGACCATGAATACAGAGTAATGACATAACCGTATTCAGTGTCATCAGAAGTCGGCTTGTGTATAAAATAGAGTTTTACTCTCCTGGGGCCCCCTGCAGCTGTCCGGTGCCTCCGCAGTCTCGCTCTGATCCTTCTGTCCCCACCGGCAGATACTTCCGGTTTTGGCGACAGGCTTGGGAACATGAGTGATTCTTCGTGTTCCTGGCCGCAATAGCAGTATAGAGGGCGCTATTGCGGCCAGGAGCGCGAAGAATCACTCGCATTCCCAGCCTGTCGGCACCTGTCGCTGAAACCGGAAGTGGCTGCCGGCGGGGCAAGGAGGATCCGAGCAAGACTGCAGGGGCACCGGACAGCTGCAGGGGGCTGGTAGAAGACCCAGGTGAGTTTTTTTTGTATTAAGTGTCCCTTTAAGAGCTAAAAGCTAATTATCTCTTGTATTCTGCCCGGGATAGCTGGAACTCTTGGCTGATGTGGTTCTGATGCAACGCTCTGTATGAGCTATCATGTATTCAATGTTAAATATAGCAAATACGTCATGGTAATATCCAGCACAGAATACAATGGTATCAAAAAGGACATTATGTGAGTCAAAGAAGGAGAAAATGCTTTTATTAAGGGGCCCATACCCCTAACGATTTTCCCGCCGATATACGGCCGATTCGATCACAGTGATCAAATCGGTTGTGAAAACGCCGCGCACACCGCTGACAGAACGATCGATTTCCATCGATTCATCTGTGCGGAAGATTTTTCTCGATCGCCGGCGGGTCGGGAGTGTGTCGATAGCGGCGTTCGAATGCCCGGCGACTGACGCAATAGGGGGTATCTGCTACTGATTGTGATAAAGGTCAATTTTTGGTCGGAGTTTCTCTTTCAATGATTTGTTAAAGTGAAGTTTTATCCTGGATGTGCCTAACCGCTTTCCCTACTAATATTAATGGACTGACAGATGTTTTTGGGGGGATCTGGAGCTCTCCGGTGAGTTTATCTAGCCGGGGCCTGCGCACCTATTCTACTATATACTATATATTCTACTCAGGGATGCTCAAATCTGAATTCAGGTCAATCCGGATAGTTGCTATCCAGATTTCACCCAGTTACCGGGGGGGGGGGGGGGGGGGGGGGGTCAAGCTTACCTGTCTGACGTCTTCTGCGGTCCGTCCGTTAGCGCCTCCCACGATGCGCTCCACGTGCATCACGTGACTACAAACACTTCCTCCTTCAATCACGTGACCGCCTCGTGGAACGTATCGTGGATCGTGCTCCAGATCCCCCGAAAAATCTGTCAGTCCATCAATATTAGTAGAAAAAGCGGTTAGGCACAAAAATCACTGAAAGAGAAACTCCAACCAAAAATTGACCTTTATCCCAATCAGTAGCTGATACCCCCTTTGATACATGAGAAATCTATTCCTTTTCACAAACAGACCATCAGGGGGCGCTGTATGACTGATATTGTGGTAAAACCCCTCCCACAAGAAACTCTGAGGACCGTGGTACTCCTGGCAGTTTCCTGTCTGTGAACCTTGTTGCATTGTGGGAAATAGCTGTTTACAGCTGTTTCCAACTGCCAAAAAAGCATGCAGGAGCTACATCACCTGCCAGCAGTAAAAATGTCACCATGTGATAAATGTCGGAATGTAAATCAGGGATAAAAAAAGATCTTACAATGGGCAAACACTGACTAAATCACTTATACATAATTATTGTAAAAATGAATCATTTTTTTATTACATTATTTTCACTGGAGTTCCTCTTTAAAAACCCAGTTCCATAAGTACAAGGCAACAATGGGGAGGAGTAAGCAGAGGTCGGGCGACAGCGGACAACAGAAATAACCCTAATATGTGTATTTGTTGTGTTTCATATGTTACTAGTAATAATAATATTTGTATACTTAATTTATTGCACAAACCTAAATGTGTTATTTGTGTTACCAGTAATATTTTACAATATACAATACAATCTAAATATATAGAAAGCGTGTCATAAACCTAAATATCTCCTCTTGTCCTTTATTACACCGTATTTCATTATTTGATCTCAGACAATTTAGTCTTATTATAAGACTTGTATGTTATATTGCTTGTAGTCTTTATGTATTGATTATTGTTAGTTTATTATTATTCCATCCCATTCTATAAGATGTTATCGTACCAAATTCTGTCTCGTCACATTTACAATTATTAGAATTTACTCTTGTGATAAACAATTTACAGTATAAACACAGACAGGATTTACGTCTAAGGGTTGGTTCACACGAGCGTTCTGCAGCGTCTTACTAAGGGTCGGTTCACACGAGCGTTCTGCAGCGTCTTACTAAGGGTCGGCTCACACGAGCGTTCTGCGGCGTCTTACTAAGGGTCGGCTCACACGAGCGTTCTGCGGCGTCTTACTAAGGGTCGGCTCACACGAGCGTTCTGCGGCGTCTTACTAAGGGTCGGCTCACACGAGCGTTCTGTGGCGTCTTACTAAGGGTCGGATCACACGAACGTTCTGCGGCGTCTTACTAAGGGTCGGATCACACGAGCGTTCTGCAGCGTCTTACTAAGGGTCGGCTCACACGAGCGTTCTGCGGCGTCTTACTAAGGGTCGGATCACACGAACGTTCTGCGGCGTCTTACTAAGGGTCGGATCACACGAGCGTTCTGCGGCGTCTTACTAAGGGTCGGATCACACGAACGTTCTGCGGCGTCTTACTAAGGGTCGGATCACACGAGCGTTCTGCGGCGTCTTACTAAGGGTCGGATCACACGAACGTTCTGCGGCGTCTTACTAAGGGTTGGCTCATACGAGCGTTCTGCGGCGTCTTACTAAGGGTCGGCTCACACGAGCGTTCTGCGGCGTCTTACTAAGGGTCGGCTCACACGAGCGTTCTGTGGCGTCTTACTAAGGGTCGGATCACACGAACGTTCTGCGGCGTCTTACTAAGGGTCGGATCACACGAGCGTTCTGCAGCGTCTTACTAAGGGTCGGCTCACACGAGCGTTCTGCGGCGTCTTACTAAGGGTCGGATCACACGAACGTTCTGCGGCGTCTTACTAAGGGTCGGATCACACGAGCGTTCTGCGGCGTCTTACTAAGGGTTGGCTCACACGAGCGTTCTGCAGCGTCTTACTAAGGGTCGGCTCACACGAGCGTTCTGCGGCGTCTTACTAAGGGTCGGCTCACACGAGCGTTCTGCTGCGTCTTACTAAGGATTGGCTCACACGAGCGTTCTGCGGCGTCTTACTAAGGGTCGGCTCACACGAGCGTTCTGCGGCGTCTTACTAAGGGTCGGCTCACACGAGCGTTCTGCGGCGTCTTACTAAGGGTCGGATCACACGAGCGTTCTGCGGCGTCTTACTAAGGGTTGGCTCACACGAGCGTTCTGCAGCGTCTTACTAAGGGTCGGCTCACACGAGCGTTCTGCGGCGTCTTACTAAGGGTCGGCTCACACGAGCGTTCTGCTGCGTCTTACTAAGGATTGGCTCACACGAGCGTTCTGCGGCGTCTTACTAAGGGTCGGCTCACACGAGCGTTCTGCGGCGTCTTACTAAGGGTCGGATCACACGAGCGTTCTGCGGCGTCTTACTAAGGGTTGGCTCACACGAGCGTTCTGCAGCGTCTTACTAAGGGTCGGCTCACACGAGCGTTCTGCGGCGTCTTACTAAGGGTCGGATCACACGAGCGTTCTGTGGCGTCTTACTAAGGGTCGGATCACACGAGCGTTCTGCAGAGTCTTACTAAGGGTCGGATCACACAAGCGTTCTGTGGCGTCTTACTAAGGGTTGGTTCACACGAGCGTTCTGCGGCGTCTTACTAAGGGTCGGCTCACACGAGCGTTCTGCGGCGTCTTACTAAGGGTCGGCTCACACGAGCGTTCTGCGGCGTCTTACTAAGGGTCGGATCACACGAGCGTTCTGCGGCGTCTTACTAAGGGTCGGTTCACACGAGCGTTCTGCGGCGTCTTACTAAGGGTCGGATCACACGAGCGTTCTGCGGCGTCTTACTAAGGGCCGGTTCACACCAGCGTTCTGCAGCGTCTTACTAAGGGTCGGATCACACGAGCGTTCTGCTGCGTCTTACTAAGGGTCGGCTCACACGAGCGTTCTGTGGCGTCTTACTAAGGGTCGGATCACACGAGCGTTCTGCGGCATTTTACTAACGGTCGGCTCACACGAGCGTTCTGCGGCGTCTTACTAAGGGTCGGCTCACACGAGCGTTCTGCAGCGTCTTACTAAGGGTCGGATCACACGAGCGTTCTGCGGCGTCTTACTAAGGGTCGGCTCACACGAACGTTCTGCGGCGTCTTACTAAGGGTCGGATCACACGAGCGTTCTGCAGCGTCTTACTAAGGGTCGGCTCACACGAGCGTTCTGCGGCGTCTTACTAAGGGTCGGATCACACGAACGTTCTGCGGCGTCTTACTAAGGGTCGGATCACACGAGCGTTCTGCGGCGTCTTACTAAGGGTTGGCTCACACGAGCGTTCTGCAGCGTCTTACTAAGGGTCGGCTCACACGAGCGTTCTGCGGCGTCTTACTAAGGGTCGGCTCACACGAGCGTTCTGCTGCGTCTTACTAAGGATTGGCTCACACGAGCGTTCTGCGGCGTCTTACTAAGGGTCGGCTCACACGAGCGTTCTGCGGCGTCTTACTAAGGGTCGGCTCACACGAGCGTTCTGCGGCGTCTTACTAAGGGTCGGATCACACGAGCGTTCTGCGGCGTCTTACTAAGGGTTGGCTCACACGAGCGTTCTGCAGCGTCTTACTAAGGGTCGGCTCACACGAGCGTTCTGCGGCGTCTTACTAAGGGTCGGCTCACACGAGCGTTCTGCTGCGTCTTACTAAGGATTGGCTCACACGAGCGTTCTGCGGCGTCTTACTAAGGGTCGGCTCACACGAGCGTTCTGCGGCGTCTTACTAAGGGTCGGATCACACGAGCGTTCTGCGGCGTCTTACTAAGGGTTGGCTCACACGAGCGTTCTGCAGCGTCTTACTAAGGGTCGGCTCACACGAGCGTTCTGCGGCGTCTTACTAAGGGTCGGCTCACACGAGCGTTCTGCTGCGTCTTACTAAGGATTGGCTCACACGAGCGTTCTGCGGCGTCTTACTAAGGGTCGGCTCACACGAGCGTTCTGCGGCGTCTTACTAAGGGTCGGATCACACGAGCGTTCTGCGGCGTCTTACTAAGGGTTGGCTCACACGAGCGTTCTGCGGCGTCTTACTAAGGGTCGGCTCACACGAGCGTTCTGCTGCGTCTTACTAAGGGTCGGCTCACACGAGCGTTCTGCTGCGTCTTACTAAGGATTGGCTCACACGAGCGTTCTGCGGCGTCTTACTAAGGGTCGGCTCACACGAGCGTTCTGCTGCGTCTTACTAAGGATTGGCTCACACGAGCGTTCTGCGGCGTCTTACTAAGGGTTGGCTCACACGAGCGTTCTGCGGCGTCTTACTAAGGGTCGGCTCACACGAGCGTTCTGCAGCATCTTACTAAGGGTTGGCTCACACGAGCGTTCTGCAGCGTTTTACTAAGGGTCGGCTCACACGAGCGTTCTGCTGCGTCTTACTAAGGGTCGGCTCACACGAGCGTTCTGCGGCGTCTTACTAAGGGTCGGATCACACGAGCGTTCTGTGGCGTCTTACTAAGGGTCGGATCACACGAGCGTTCTGCAGAGTCTTACTAAGGGTCGGATCACACAAGCGTTCTGTGGCGTCTTACTAAGGGTTGGTTCACACGAGCGTTCTGCGGCGTCTTACTAAGGGTCGGCTCACACGAGCGTTCTGCGGCGTCTTACTAAGGGTCGGCTCACACGAGCGTTCTGCGGCGTCTTACTAAGGGTCGGATCACACGAGCGTTCTGCGGCGTCTTACTAAGGGTCGGTTCACACGAGCGTTCTGCGGCGTCTTACTAAGGGTCGGATCACACGAGCGTTCTGCGGCGTCTTACTAAGGGCCGGTTCACACCAGCGTTCTGCAGCGTCTTACTAAGGGTCGGATCACACGAGCGTTCTGCTGCGTCTTACTAAGGGTCGGCTCACACGAGCGTTCTGTGGCGTCTTACTAAGGGTCGGATCACACGAGCGTTCTGCGGCATTTTACTAACGGTCGGCTCACACGAGCGTTCTGCGGCGTCTTACTAAGGGTCGGCTCACACGAGCGTTCTGCAGCGTCTTACTAAGGGTCGGATCACACGAGCGTTCTGCGGCGTCTTACTAAGGGTCGGATCACACGAACGTTCTGCGGCGTCTTACTAAGGGTCGGCTCACACGAGCGTTCTGTGGCGTCTTACTAAGGGTTGGTTCACACGAGCGTTCTGCGGCGTCTTACTAAGGGTCGGTTCACACGAGCGTTCTGCGGCGTTTTACTAAGGGTCGGATCACACGAGCGTTCTGCAGCGTCTTACTAAGGGTCGGCTCACACGAGCGTTCTGCTGCGTCTTACTAAGGGTCGGCTCACACGAGCGTTCTGCGGCGTCTTACTAAGGGTCGGATCACACGAGCGTTCTGTGGCGTCTTACTAAGGGTCGGATCACACGAGCGTTCTGCAGAGTCTTACTAAGGGTCGGATCACACGAGCGTTCTGTGGCGTCTTACTAAGGGTTGGTTCACACGAGCGTTCTGCGGCGTCTTACTAAGGGTCGGCTCACACGAGCGTTCTGCGGCGTCTTACTAAGGGTCGGCTCACACGAGCGTTCTGCGGCGTCTTACTAAGGGTCGGATCACACGAGCGTTCTGCGGCGTCTTACTAAGGGTCGGTTCACACGAGCGTTCTGCGGCGTCTTACTAAGGGTCGGATCACACGAGCGTTCTGCGGCGTCTTACTAAGGGCCGGTTCACACCAGCGTTCTGCAGCGTCTTACTAAGGGTCGGATCACACGAGCGTTCTGCTGCGTCTTACTAAGGGTCGGCTCACACGAGCGTTCTGTGGCGTCTTACTAAGGGTCGGATCACACGAGCGTTCTGCGGCATTTTACTAACGGTCGGCTCACACGAGCGTTCTGCAGCGTCTTACTAAGGGTCGGCTCACACGAGCGTTCTGCGGCGTCTTACTAAGGGTCGGATCACACGAACGTTCTGCGGCGTCTTACTAAGGGTCGGCTCACACGAGCGTTCTGTGGCGTCTTACTAAGGGTTGGTTCACACGAGCGTTCTGCGGCGTCTTACTAAGGGTCGGTTCACACGAGCGTTCTGCGGCGTTTTACTAAGGGTCGGATCACACGAGCGTTCTGCAGCGTCTTACTAAGGGTCGTTTCACACGAGCGTTCTGCTGCGTCTTACTAAGGGTCGGATCACACGAGCGTTCTGCAGCGTCTTACTAAGGGTCGTTTCACACGAGCGTTCTGCGGCGTCTTACTAAGGGTTGGATCACACGAGTGTTCTGCTGCATCTTACTAAGGGTTGGTTCACACAAGCGTTCTGTGGCGTCTTACTAAGGGTCGGTTCACACGAGTGTTCTGCTGAATCTTACTAAGGGTTGGTTCACACGAGCGTTCTGCGGTGTCTTACTAAGGGTCGGTTCACACGAGCGTTCTGCGGCGTCATACTAAGGGTCGGCTCACATGAGCGTTCTGCTGCATCTTACTAAGGGTTGGTTCACACGAGCATTCTGTGGCGTCTTACTAAGGGTCGGTTCACACGAGTGTTCTGCTGCATCTTACTAAGGGTTGGTTCACACGAGCGTTCTGCGGCATCTTACTAAGGGTTGGTTCACACGAGCGTTCTGCGGTGTCTTACTAAGGGTAGGTTCACACGAGCGTTCTGTGGCGTCTTACTAAGGGTTGGTTCACACGAGCGTTCTGTGGCGTCTTACTAAGGGTCGTTTCACACGAGCGTTCTGCAGCGTCTTACTAAGGGTCGGTTCACACGAGCGTTCTGTGGCGTCTTACTAAGGGTCGGATCACACGAGCGTTCTGCGGCGTCTTACTAAGGGTCGGCTCACACGAGCGTTCTGCAGCGTCTCACTAAGGGTCGGTTCACACGAGCGTTCTGTGGCGTCTTACTAAGGGTCGGCTCACTCGAGCGTTCTGCGGCGTCTTACTAAGGGTCGGTTCACACGAGCGTTCTGTGGCGTCTTACTAAGGGTCGGATCACACGAGCGTTCTGCGGCGTCTTACTAAGGGTCGTTTCACACGAGCGTTCTGTGGTGTCTTACTAAGGGTAGGTTCACACGAGCGTTCTGTGGCGTCTTACTAAGGGTTGGTTCACACCAGCGTTCTGTGGCGTCTTACTAAGGGTCGTTTCACACGAGCGTTCTGCTGCATCTTACTAAGGGTCGGATCACACGAGCGTTCTGCAGCGTCTTACTAAGGGTCGTTTCACACGAGCGTTCTGTGGCGTCTTACTAAGGGTTGGTTCACACGAGCGTTCTGTGGCGTCTTACTAAGGGTCGGCTCACACGAGCGTTCTGCAGCGTCTTACTAAGGGTCGGATCACACGAGCGTTCTGCGGCGTCTTACTAAGGGTCGTTTCACACGAGCGTTCTGCTGCATCTTACTAAGGGTCGGATCACACGAGCGTTCTGCAGCGTCTTACTAAGGGTCGTTTCACACGAGCGTTCTGTGGCGTCTTACTAAGGGTTGGTTCACACGAGCGTTCTGCGGCGTCTTACTAAGGGTCGGTTCACACGAGCGTTCTGCGGCGTTTTACTAAGGGTCGGATCACACGAGCGTTCTGCAGCGTCTTACTAAGGGTCGTTTCACACGAGCGTTCTGCTGCGTCTTACTAAGGGTCGGATCACACGAGCGTTCTGCAGCGTCTTACTAAGGGTCGTTTCACACGAGCGTTCTGCGGCGTCTTACTAAGGGTTGGATCACACGAGTGTTCTGCTGCATCTTACTAAGGGTTGGTTCACACGAGCGTTCTGTGGCGTCTTACTAAGGGTCGGTTCACACGAGTGTTCTGCTGAATCTTACTAAGGGTTGGTTCACACGAGCGTTCTGCGGTGTCTTACTAAGGGTCGGTTCACACGAGCGTTCTGCGGCGTCTTACTAAGGGTCGGCTCACATGAGCGTTCTGCTGCATCTTACTAAGGGTTGGTTCACACGAGCGTTCTGTGGCGTCTTACTAAGGGTCGGTTCACACGAGTGTTCTGCTGCATCTTACTAAGGGTTGGTTCACACGAGCGTTCTGCTGTGTCTTACTAAGGGAAGGTTCACACGAGCGTTCTGCGGCATCTTACTAAGGGGTCGGTTCACACAAGCGTTCTGTGGCGTCTTACTAAGGGTTGGTTCACACGAGCATTCTGCAGCGTCTTACTAAGGGTCGTTTCACACGAGCGTTCTGCGGCGTCTTACTAAGGGTTGGATCACACGAGTGTTCTGCTGCATCTTACTAAGGGTTGGTTCACACGAGCGTTCTGTGGCGTCTTACTAAGGGTCGGTTCACACGAGTGTTCTGCTGAATCTTACTAAGGGTTGGTTCACACGAGCGTTCTGCGGTGTCTTACTAAGGGTCGGTTCACACGAGCGTTCTGCGGCGTCATACTAAGGGTCGGCTCACATGAGCGTTCTGCTGCATCTTACTAAGGGTTGGTTCACACGAGCGTTCTGTGGCGTCTTACTAAGGGGCGGTTCACACGAGTGTTCTGCTGCATCTTACTAAGGGTTGGTTCACACGAGCGTTCTGCGGTGTCTTACTAAGGGTAGGTTCACACGAGCGTTCTGCGGCATCTTACTAAGGGGTCGGTTCACACGAGCGTTCTGTGGCGTCTTACTAAGGGTTGGTTCACACGAGCGTTCTGCGGTGTCTTACTAAGGGTAGGTTCACACGAGCGTTCTGTGGCGTCTTACTAAGGGTTGGTTCACACGAGCGTTCTGTGGCGTCTTACTAAGGGTCGTTTCACACGAGCGTTCTGCAGCGTCTTACTAAGGGTCGGTTCACACGAGCGTTCTGTGGCGTCTTACTAAGGGTCGGATCACACGAGTGTTCTGCGGCGTCTTACTAAGGGTCGGCTCACACGAGCGTTCTGCAGCGTCTCACTAAGGGTCGGTTCACACGAGCGTTCTGTGGCGTCTTACTAAGGGTCGGCTCACACGAGCGTTCTGCGGCGTCTTACTAAGGGTCGGTTCACACGAGCGATCTGTGGCGTCTTACTAAGGGTCGGATCACACGAGCGTTCTGCGGCGTCTTACTAAGGGTCGTTTCACACGAGCGTTCTGTGGTGTCTTACTAAGGGTAGGTTCACACGAGCGTTCTGTGGCGTCTTACTAAGGGTTGGTTCACACGAGCGTTCTGTGGCGTCTTACTAAGGGTCGTTTCACACGAGCGTTCTGCTGCATCTTACTAAGGGTCGGATCACACGAGCGTTCTGCAGCGTCTTACTAAGGGTCGTTTCACACGAGCGTTCTGTGGCGTCTTACTAAGGGTTGGTTCACACGAGCGTTCTGTGGCGTCTTACTAAGGGTCGGCTCACACGAGCGTTCTGCAGCGTCTTACTAAGGGTCGGATCACACGAGCGTTCTGCGGCGTCTTACTAAGGGTTGGTTCACACGAGCGTTCTGCGGTGTCTTACTAAGGGTAGGTTCACACGAGCGTTCTGTGGCGTCTTACTAAGGGTTGGTTCACACGAGCGTTCTGTGGCGTCTTACTAAGGGTCGGTTCACACGAGTGTTCTGCTGAATCTTACTGAGGGTTGGTTCACACGAGCGTTCTGCTGCGTCTTACTAAAGGTCAGATCACACGAGCGTTCTGCGGCGTCTTACTAAGGGTTGGCTCACACGAGCGTTCTGCAGCGTCTTACTAAGGGTCGGCTCACACGAGCGTTCTGCCGCGTCTTACTAAGGGTCGGCTCACACGAGCGTTCTGCTGCGTCTTACTAAGGATTGGCTCACACGAGCGTTCTGCGGCGTCTTACTAAGGGTCGGCTCACACGAGCGTTCTGCGGCGTCTTACTAAGGGTCGGATCACACGAGCGTTCTGCGGTGTCTTACTAAGGGTCGGCTCACACGAGCGTTCTGCTGCGTCTTACTAAGGATTGGCTCACACGAGCGTTCTGCGGCGTCTTACTAAGGGTTGGCTCACACGAGCGTTCTGCAGCGTCTTACTAAGGGTCGGCTCACACGAGCGTTCTGCGGCGTCTTACTAAGGGTCGGCTCACACGAGCGTTCTGCTGCGTCTTACTAAGGATTGGCTCACACGAGCGTTCTGCGGCGTCTTACTAAGGGTCGGCTCACACGAGCGTTCTGCTGCGTCTTACTAAGGATTGGCTCACACGAGCGTTCTGCGGCGTCTTACTAAGGGTTGGCTCACACGAGCGTTCTGCGGCGTCTTACTAAGGGTCGGCTCACACGAGCGTTCTGCAGCGTCTTACTAAGGGTTGGCTCACACGAGCGTTCTGCAGCGTCTTACTAAGGGTCGGCTCACACGAGCGTTCTGCTGCGTCTTACTAAGGGTCGGCTCACACGAGCGTTCTGCGGCGTCTTACTAAGGGTCGGATCACACGAGCGTTCTGTGGCATCTTACTAAGGGTCGGATCACACGAGCGTTCTGCAGAGTCTTACTAAGGGTCGAATCACACGAGTGTTCTGTGGCGTCTTACTAAGGGTTGGTTCACACGAGCGTTCTGCGGTGTCTTACTAAGGGTCGGCTCACACGAGCGTTCTGCGGCGTCTTACTAAGGGTCGGCTCACACGAGCGTTCTGCGGCGTCTTACTAAGGGTCGGATCACACGAACGTTCTGCGGCGTCTTACTAAGGGTCGGATCACACGAGCGTTCTGCGGCGTCTTACTAAGGGTTGGCTCACACGAGCGTTCTGCAGCGTCTTACTAAGGGTCGGCTCACACGAGCGTTCTGCGGCGTCTTACTAAGGGTCGGCTCACACGAGCGTTCTGCTGCGTCTTACTAAGGGTCGGATCACACGAGCGTTCTGCGGCGTCTTACTAAGGGTTGGCTCACACGAGCGTTCTGCAGCGTCTTACTAAGGATTGGCTCACACGAGCGTTCTGCGGCGTCTTACTAAGGGTCGGCTCACACGAGCGTTCTGCGGCGTCTTACTAAGGGTCGGATCACACAAGCGTTCTGCGGCGTCTTACTAAGGGTTGGCTCACACGAGCGTTCTGCAGCGTCTTACTAAGGGTCGGCTCACACGAGCGTTCTGCGGCGTCTTACTAAGGGTCGGCTCACACGAGCGTTCTGCTGCGTCTTACTAAGGGTCGGATCACACGAGCGTTCTGCGGCGTCTTACTAAGGGTTGGCTCACACGAGCGTTCTGCAGCGTCTTACTAAGGATTGGCTCACACCAGCGTTCTGCAGCGTCTTACTAAGGGTCGGATCACACGAGCGTTCTGCTGCGTCTTACTAAGGGTCGGCTCACACGAGTGTTCTGCTGAATCTTACTAAGGATTGGCTCACACGAGCGTTCTGCGGCGTCTTACTAAGGGTCGGCTCACACGAGCGTTCTGCGGCGTCTTACTAAGGGTCGGATCACACGAGCGTTCTGCGGCGTCTTACTAAGGGTTGGCTCACACGAGCGTTCTGCAGCGTCTTACTAAGGGTCGGCTCACACGAGCGTTCTGCGGCGTCTTACTAAGGGTCGGCTCACACGAGCGTTCTGCTGCGTCTTACTAAGGATCGGCTCACACGAGCGTTCTGCGGCGTCTTACTAAGGGTCGGCTCACACGAGCGTTCTGCGGCGTCTTACTAAGGGTCGGCTCACACGAGCGTTCTGCGGCGTCTTACTAAGGGTCGGATCACACGAGCGTTCTGCGGCGTCTTACTAAGGGTTGGCTCACACGAGCGTTCTGCGGCGTCTTACTAAGGGTCGGCTCACACGAGCGTTCTGCGGCGTCTTACTAAGGGTCGGCTCACACGAGCGTTCTGCTGCGTCTTACTAAGGATTGGCTCACACGAGCGTTCTGCGGCGTCTTACTAAGGGTCGGCTCACACGAGCGTTCTGCGGCGTCTTACTAAGGGTCGGATCACACGAGCGTTCTGCGGCGTCTTACTAAGGGTTGGCTCACACGAGCGTTCTGCAGCGTCTTACTAAGGGTTGGCTCACACGAGCGTTCTGCGGCGTCTTACTAAGGGTCGGCTCACACGAGCGTTCTGCTGCGTCTTACTAAGGATTGGCTCACACGAGCGTTCTGCTGCGTCTTACTAAGGGTCGGCTCACACGAGCGTTCTGCGGCGTCTTACTAAGGGTCGGATCACACGAGCGTTCTGCGGCGTCTTACTAAGGGTCGGATCACACGAGCGTTCTGCGGCGTCTTACTAAGGGTCGGCTCACACGAGCGTTCTGCGGCGTCTTACTAAGGGTCGGCTCACACGAGCGTTCTGCTGCGTCTTACTAAGGGTCGGCTCACACGAGCGTTCTGCGGCGACTTACTAAGGGTCGGCTCACACGAGCGTTCTGCGGCGACTTACTAAGGGTCGGCTCACACGAGCGTTCTGCTGCGTCTTACTAAGGATTGGCTCACACGAGCGTTCTGCGGCGTCTTACTAAGGGTTGGCTCACACGAGCGTTCTGCGGCGTCTTACTAAGGGTCGGCTCAAACGAGCGTTCTGCAGCATCTTACTAAGGGTTGGCTCACACGAGCGTTCTGCAGCGTCTTACTAAGGGTCGGCTCACACGAGCGTTCTGCTGCGTCTTACTAAGGGTCGGCTCACACGAGCGTTCTGCGGCGTCTTACTAAGGGTCGGATCACACGAGCGTTCTATGGCGTCTTACTAAGGGTCGGATCACACGAGCGTTCTGCAGAGTCTTACTAAGGGTCGGATCACACGAGCGTTCTGTGGCGTCTTACTAAGGGTTGGTTCACACAAGCGTTCTGCGGCGTCTTACTAAGGGTCGGCTCACACGAGCGTTCTGCGGCGTCTTACTAAGGGTCGGCTCACACGAGCGTTCTGCGGCGTCTTACTAAGGGTCGGATCACACGAGCGTTCTGCGGCGTCTTACTAAGGGTCGGTTCACACGAGCGTTCTGCGGCGTCTTACTAAGGGTCGGATCACACGAGCGTTCTGCGGCGTCTTACTAAGGGCCGGTTCACACCAGCGTTCTGCAGCGTCTTACTAAGGGTCGGATCACACGAGCGTTCTGCTGCGTCTTACTAAGGGTCGGCTCACACGAGCGTTCTGTGGCGTCTTACTAAGGGTCGGATCACAAGAGCGTTCTGCGGCATTTTACTAACGGTCGGCTCACACGAGCGTTCTGCGGCGTCTTACTAAGGGTCGGCTCACACGAGCGTTCTGCAGCGTCTTACTAAGGGTCGGATCACACGAGCGTTCTGCGGCGTCTTACTAAGGGTCGGATCACACGAACGTTCTGCGGCGTCTTACTAAGGGTCGGCTCAAACGAGCGTTCTGTGGCGTCTTACTAAGGGTTGGTTCACACGAGCGTTCTGCGGCGTCTTACTAAGGGTCGGTTCACACGAGCGTTCTGCGGCGTTTTACTAAGGGTCGGATCACACGAGCGTTCTGCAGCGTCTTACTAAGGGTCGGCTCACACGAGCGTTCTGCTGCGTCTTACTAAGGGTCGGCTCACACGAGCGTTCTGCGGCGTCTTACTAAGGGTCGGATCACACGAGCGTTCTGTGGCGTCTTACTAAGGGTCGGATCACACGAGCGTTCTGCAGAGTCTTACTAAGGGTCGGATCACACGAGCGTTCTGTGGCGTCTTACTAAGGGTTGGTTCACACGAGCGTTCTGCGGCGTCTTACTAAGGGTCGGCTCACACGAGCGTTCTGCGGCGTCTTACTAAGGGTCGGATCACACGAGCGTTCTGCGGCGTCTTACTAAGGGTCGGTTCACACGAGCGTTCTGTGGCGTCTTACTAAGGGTCGGATCACACGAGCGTTCTGCAGAGTCTTACTAAGGGTCGGATCACACGAGCGTTCTGTGGCGTCTTACTAAGGGTTGGTTCACACGAGCGTTCTGCGGCGTCTTACTAAGGGTCGGCTCACACGAGCGTTCTGCGGCGTCTTACTAAGGGTCGGATCACACGAGCGTTCTGCGGCGTCTTACTAAGGGTCGGTTCACACGAGCGTTCTGCGGCGTCTTACTAAGGGTCGGATCACACGAGCGTTCTGCGGCGTCTTACTAAGGGCCGGTTCACACCAGCGTTCTGCAGCGTCTTACTAAGGGTCGGATCACACGAGCGTTCTGCTGCGTCTTACTAAGGGTCGGCTCACACGAGCGTTCTGTGGCGTCTTACTAAGGGTCGGATCACACGAGCGTTCTGCGGCATTTTACTAACGGTCGGCTCACACGAGCGTTCTGCAGCGTCTTACTAAGGGTCGGCTCACACGAGCGTTCTGCGGCGTCTTACGAAGGGTCGGATCACACGAGCGTTCTGCGGCGTCTTACTAAGGGTCGGATCACACGAACGTTCTGCGGCGTCTTACTAAGGGTCGGCTCACACGAGCGTTCTGTGGCGTCTTACTAAGGGTTGGTTCACACGAGCGTTTTGCGGCGTCTTACTAAGGGTCGGTTCACACGAGCGTTCTGCGGCGTTTTACTAAGGGTCGGATCACACGAGCGTTCTGCAGCGTCTTACTAAGGGTCGTTTCACACGAGCGTTCTGCTGCGTCTTACTAAGGGTCGGATCACACGAGCGTTCTGCAGCGTCTTACTAAGGGTCGTTTCACACGAGCGTTCTGCGGCGTCTTACTAAGGGTTGGATCACACGAGTGTTCTGCTGCATCTTACTAAGGGTTGGTTCACACGAGCGTTCTGTGGCGTCTTACTAAGGGTCGGTTCACACGAGTGTTCTGCTGAATCTTACTAAGGGTTGGTTCACACGAGCGTTCTGCGGTGTCTTACTAAGGGTCGGTTCACACGAGCGTTCTGCGGCGTCATACTAAGGGTCGGCTCACATGAGCGTTCTGCTGCATCTTACTAAGGGTTGGTTCACACGAGCGTTCTGTGGCGTCTTACTAAGGGTCGGTTCACACGAGTGTTCTGCTGCATCTTACTAAGGGTTGGTTCACACGAGCGTTCTGCGGCATCTTACTAAGGGGTCGGTTCACACGAGCGTTCTGTGGCGTCTTACTAAGGGTTGGTTCACACGAGCGTTTTGCGGTGTCTTACTAAGGGTAGGTTCACACGAGCGTTCTGTGGCGTCTTACTAAGGGTTGGTTCACACGAGCGTTCTGTGGCGTCTTACTAAGGGTCGTTTCACACGAGCGTTCTGCAGCGTCTTACTAAGGGTCGGTTCACACGAGCGTTCTGTGGCGTCTTACTAAGGGTCGGATCACACGAGCGTTCTGCGGCGTCTTACTAAGGGTCGGCTCACACGAGCGTTCTGCAGCGTCTCACTAAGGGTCGGTTCACACGAGCGTTCTGTGGCGTCTTACTAAGGGTCGGCTCACTCGAGCGTTCTGCGGCGTCTTACTAAGGGTCGGTTCACACGAGCGTTCTGTGGCGTCTTACTAAGGGTCGGATCACACGAGCGTTCTGCGGCGTCTTACTAAGGGTCGTTTCACACGAGCGTTCTGTGGTGTCTTACTAAGGGTAGGTTCACACGAGCGTTCTGTGGCGTCTTACTAAGGGTTGGTTCACACCAGCGTTCTGTGGCGTCTTACTAAGGGTCGTTTCACACGAGCGTTCTGCTGCATCTTACTAAGGGTCGGATCACACGAGCGTTCTGCAGCGTCTTACTAAGGGTCGTTTCACACGAGCGTTCTGTGGCGTCTTACTAAGGGTTGGTTCACACGAGCGTTCTGTGGCGTCTTACTAAGGGTCGGCTCACACGAGCGTTCTGCAGCGTCTTACTAAGGGTCGGATCACACGAGCGTTCTGCGGCGTCTTACTAAGGGTTGGTTCACACGAGCGTTCTGCGGTGTCTTACTAAGGGTAGGTTCACACGAGCGTTCTGTGGCGTCTTACTAAGGGTTGGTTCACACGAGCGTTCTGTGGCGTCTTACTAAGGGTCGGTTCACACGAGTGTTCTGCTGAATCTTACTAAGGGTTGGTTCACACGAGCGTTCTGCAGCATCTTACTAAGGGTTGGCTCACACGAGCGTTCTGCAGCGTCTTACTAAGGGTCGGCTCACACGAGCGTTCTGCTGCGTCTTACTAAGGGTCGGCTCACACGAGCGTTCTGCGGCGTCTTACTAAGGGTCGGATCACACGAGCGTTCTGTGGCGTCTTACTAAGGGTCGGATCACACGAGCGTTCTGTGGCGTCTTACTAAGGGTTGGTTCACACGAGCGTTCTGCGGCGTCTTACTAAGGGTCGGTTCACACGAGCGTTCTGCGGCGTTTTACTAAGGGTCGGATCACACGAGCGTTCTGCAGCGTCTTACTAAGGGTCGTTTCACACGAGCGTTCTGCTGCGTCTTACTAAGGGTCGGATCACACGAGCGTTCTGCAGCGTCTTACTAA
Organism: Hyperolius riggenbachi; assembly: GCF_040937935.1. Taxonomy (NCBI): domain Eukaryota; kingdom Metazoa; phylum Chordata; class Amphibia; order Anura; family Hyperoliidae; genus Hyperolius; species Hyperolius riggenbachi. The sequence goes on along the minus strand of NC_090652.1, from coordinate 359,730 downwards.
GGGTCGTTTCACACGAGCGTTCTGTGGCGTCTTACTAAGGGTTGGTTCACACGAGCGTTCTGTGGCGTCTTACTAAGGGTCGGCTCACACGAGCGTTCTGCAGCGTCTTACTAAGGGTCGGATCACACGAGCGTTCTGCGGCGTCTTACTAAGGGTTGGTTCACACGAGCGTTCTGCGGTGTCTTACTAAGGGTAGGTTCACACGAGCGTTCTGTGGCGTCTTACTAAGGGTTGGTTCACACGAGCGTTCTGTGGCGTCTTACTAAGGGTCGGTTCACACGAGTGTTCTGCTGAATCTTACTAAGGGTTGGTTCACACGAGCGTTCTGCAGCATCTTACTAAGGGTTGGCTCACACGAGCGTTCTGCAGCGTCTTACTAAGGGTCGGCTCACACGAGCGTTCTGCTGCGTCTTACTAAGGGTCGGCTCACACGAGCGTTCTGCGGCGTCTTACTAAGGGTCGGATCACACGAGCGTTCTGTGGCGTCTTACTAAGGGTCGGATCACACGAGCGTTCTGTGGCGTCTTACTAAGGGTTGGTTCACACGAGCGTTCTGCGGCGTCTTACTAAGGGTCGGTTCACACGAGCGTTCTGCGGCATTTTACTAAGGGTCGGATCACACGAGCGTTCTGCAGCGTCTTACTAAGGGTCGTTTCACACGAGCGTTCTGCGGCGTCTTACTAAGGGTTGGATCACACGAGTGTTCTGCTGCATCTTACTAAGGGTTGGTTCACACGAGCGTTCTGTGGCGTCTTACTAAGGGTCGGTTCACACGAGTGTTCTGCTGAATCTTACTAAGGGTTGGTTCACACGAGCGTTCTGCGGTGTCTTACTAAGGGTCGGTTCACACGAGCGTTCTGCGGCGTCTTACTAAGGGTCGGCTCACATGAGCGTTCTGCTGCATCTTACTAAGGGTTGGTTCATACGAGCGTTCTGTGGCGTCTTACTAAGGGTCGGTTCACACGAGTGTTCTGCTGCATCTTACTAAGGGTTGGTTCACACGAGCGTTCTGCAGCGTCTTACTAAGGGGTCGGTTCACACAAGCGTTCTGTGGCGTCTTACTAAGGGTTGGTTCACACGAGCGTTCTGCAGCGTCTTACTAAGGGTCGTTTCACACGAGCGTTCTGCGGCGTCTTACTAAGGGTTGGATCACACGAGTGTTCTGCTGCATCTTACTAAGGGTTGGTTCACACGAGCGTTCTGTGGCGTCTTACTAAGGGTCGGTTCACACGAGTGTTCTGCTGAATCTTACTAAGGGTTGGTTCACACGAGCGTTCTGCGGTGTCTTACTAAGGGTCGGTTCACACGAGCGTTCTGCGGCGTCATACTAAGGGTCGGCTCACATGAGCGTTCTGCTGCATCTTACTAAGGGTTGGTTCACACAAGCGTTCTGTGGCGTCTTACTAAGGGTCGGTTCACACGAGTGTTCTGCTGCATCTTACTAAGGGTTGGTTCACACGAGCGTTCTGCGGTGTCTTACTAAGGGTAGGTTCACACGAGCGTTCTGCGGCATCTTACTAAGGGGTCGGTTCACACGAGCGTTCTGTGGCGTCTTACTAAGGGTTGGTTCACACGAGCGTTCTGCGGTGTCTTACTAAGGGTAGGTTCACACGAGCGTTCTGTGGCGTCTTACTAAGGGTTGGTTCACACGAGCGTTCTGTGGCGTCTTACTAAGGGTCGTTTCACACGAGCGTTCTGCAGCGTCTTACTAAGGGTCGGTTCACACGAGCGTTCTGTGGCGTCTTACTAAGGGTCGGATCACACGAGTGTTCTGCGGCGTCTTACTAAGGGTCGGCTCACACGAGCGTTCTGCAGCGTCTCACTAAGGGTCGGTTCACACGAGCGTTCTGTGGCGTCTTACTAAGGGTCGGCTCACACGAGCGTTCTGCGGCGTCTTACTAAGGGTCGGTTCACACGAGCGATCTGTGGCGTCTTACTAAGGGTCGGATCACACGAGCGTTCTGCGGCGTCTTACTAAGGGTCGTTTCACACGAGCGTTCTGTGGTGTCTTACTAAGGGTAGGTTCACACGAGCGTTCTGTGGCGTCTTACTAAGGGTTGGTTCACACGAGCGTTCTGAGGCGTCTTACTAAGGGTCGTTTCACACGAGCGTTCTGCTGCATCTTACTAAGGGTCGGATCACACGAGCGTTCTGCAGCGTCTTACTAAGGGTCGTTTCACACGAGCGTTCTGTGGCGTCTTACTAAGGGTTGGTTCACACGAGCGTTCTGTGGCGTCTTACTAAGGGTCGGCTCACACGAGCGTTCTGCAGCGTCTTACTAAGGGTCGGATCACACGAGCGTTCTGCGGCGTCTTACTAAGGGTTGGTTCACACGAGCGTTCTGCGGTGTCTTACTAAGGGTAGGTTCACACGAGCGTTCTGTGGCGTCTTACTAAGGGTTGGTTCACACGAGCGTTCTGTGGCGTCTTACTAAGGGTCGGTTCACACGAGTGTTCTGCTGAATCTTACTAAGGGTTGGTTCACACGAGCGTTCTGCTGCGTCTTACTAAAGGTCAGATCACACGAGCGTTCTGCGGCGTCTTACTAAGGGTTGGCTCACACGAGCGTTCTGCAGCGTCTTACTAAGGGTCGGCTCACACGAGCGTTCTGCGGCGTCTTACTAAGGGTCGGCTCACACGAGCGTTCTGCGGCGTCTTACTAAGGGTTGGCTCACACGAGCGTTCTGCAGCGTCTTACTAAGGGTCGGCTCACACGAGCGTTCTGCGGCGTCTTACTAAGGGTCGGCTCACACGAGCGTTCTGCTGCGTCTTACTAAGGATTGGCTCACACGAGCGTTCTGCGGCGTCTTACTAAGGGTCGGCTCACACGAGCGTTCTGCTGCGTCTTACTAAGGATTGGCTCACACGAGCGTTCTGCGGCGTCTTACTAAGGGTTGGCTCACACGAGCGTTCTGCGGCGTCTTACTAAGGGTCGGCTCACACGAGCGTTCTGCAGCGTCTTACTAAGGATTGGCTCACACGAGCGTTCTGCAGTATCTTACTAAGGGTCGGCTCACACGAGCGTTCTGCTGCGTCTTACTAAGGGTCGGCTCACACGAGCGTTCTGCGGCGTCTTACTAAGGGTCGGATCACACGAGCGTTCTGTGGCATCTTACTAAGGGTCGGATCACACGAGCGTTCTGCAGAGTCTTACTAAGGGTCGGATCACACGAGTGTTCTGTGGCGTCTTACTAAGGGTTGGTTCACACGAGCGTTCTGCAGTGTCTTACTAAGGGTCGGCTCACACGAGCGTTCTGCTGCGTCTTACTAAGGGTCGGCTCACACGAGCGTTCTGCGGCGTCTTACTAAGGGTCGGATCACACGAGCGTGCTGTGGCGTCTTACTAAGGGTCGGATCACACGAGCGTTCTGCGGCGTCATACTAAGGGTCGGCTCACATGAGCGTTCTGCTGCATCTTACTAAGGGTTGGTTCACACGAGCGTTCTGTGGCGTCTTACTAAGGGTCGGTTCACACGAGTGTTCTGCTGCATCTTACTAAGGGTTGGTTCACACGAGCGTTCTGCGGCATCTTACTAAGGGGTCGGTTCACACGAGCGTTCTGTGGCGTCTTACTAAGGGTTGGTTCACACGAGCGTTTTGCGGTGTCTTACTAAGGGTAGGTTCACACGAGCGTTCTGTGGCGTCTTACTAAGGGTTGGTTCACACGAGCGTTCTGTGGCGTCTTACTAAGGGTCGTTTCACACGAGCGTTCTGCAGCGTCTTACTAAGGGTCGGTTCACACGAGCGTTCTGTGGCGTCTTACTAAGGGTCGGATCACACGAGCGTTCTGCGGCGTCTTACTAAGGGTCGGCTCACACGAGCGTTCTGCAGCGTCTCACTAAGGGTCGGTTCACACGAGCGTTCTGTGGCGTCTTACTAAGGGTCGGCTCACTCGAGCGTTCTGCGGCGTCTTACTAAGGGTCGGTTCACACGAGCGTTCTGTGGCGTCTTACTAAGGGTCGGATCACACGAGCGTTCTGCGGCGTCTTACTAAGGGTCGTTTCACACGAGCGTTCTGTGGTGTCTTACTAAGGGTAGGTTCACACGAGCGTTCTGTGGCGTCTTACTAAGGGTTGGTTCACACCAGCGTTCTGTGGCGTCTTACTAAGGGTCGTTTCACACGAGCGTTCTGCTGCATCTTACTAAGGGTCGGATCACACGAGCGTTCTGCAGCGTCTTACTAAGGGTCGTTTCACACGAGCGTTCTGTGGCGTCTTACTAAGGGTTGGTTCACACGAGCGTTCTGTGGCGTCTTACTAAGGGTCGGCTCACACGAGCGTTCTGCAGCGTCTTACTAAGGGTCGGATCACACGAGCGTTCTGCGGCGTCGTACTAAGGGTTGGTTCACACGAGCGTTCTGCGGTGTCTTACTAAGGGTAGGTTCACACGAGCGTTCTGTGGCGTCTTACTAAGGGTTGGTTCACACGAGCGTTCTGTGGCGTCTTACTAAGGGTCGGTTCACACGAGTGTTCTGCTGAATCTTACTAATGGTTGTTTCACACGAGCGTTTCTGCAGCATCTTACTAAGGGTTGGCTCACACGAGCGTTCTGCAGCGTCTTACTAAGGGTCGGGCTCACACGAGCGTTCTGCTGCGTCTTACTAAGGGTCGGCTCACACGAGCGTTCTGCGGCGTCTTACTAAGGGTCGGATCACACGAGCGTTCTGTGGCGTCTTACTAAGGGTCGGATCACACGAGCGTTCTGTGGCGTCTTACTAAGGGTTGGTTCACACGAGCGTCTGCGGCGTCTTACTAAGGGTCGGTTCACACGAGCGTTCTGCGGCGTTTTACTAAGGGTCGGATCACACGAGCGTTCTGCAGCGTCTACTAAGGGTCGTTTCACACGAGCGTTCTGCTGCGTCTTACTAAGGGTCGGATCACACGAGCGTTCTGCAGCGTCTTACTAAGGGTCGTTTCACACGAGCGTTCTGTGGCGTCTTACTAAGGGGTTGGTTCACACGAGCGTTCTGTGGCGTCTTACTAAGGGTCGGCTCACACGAGCGTTCTGCAGCGTCTTACTAAGGGTCGGATCACACGAGCGTTCTGCGGCGTCTTACTAAGGGTTGGTTCACACGAGCGTTCTGCGGTGTCTTACTAAGGGTAGGTTCACACGAGCGTTCTGTGGCGTCTTACTAAGGGTTGGTTCACACGAGCGTTTCTGTGGCGTCTTACTAAGGGTCGGTTCACACGAGTGTTCTGCTGAATCTTACTAAGGGGTTGGTTCACACGAGCGTTCTGCAGCATCTTACTAAGGGTTGGCTCACACGAGCGGTCTGCAGCGTCTTACTAAGGGTCGGCTCACACGAGCGTTCTGCTGCGTCTTACTAAGGGTCGGCTCACACGAGCGTTCTGCGGCGTCTTACTAAGGGTCGGATCACACGAGCGTTCTGTGGCGTCTTACTAAGGGTCGGATCACACGAGCGTTCTGTGGCGTCTTACTAAGGGTTGGTTCACACGAGCGTTCTGCGGCGTCTTACTAAGGGTCGGTTCACACGAGCGTTCTGCGGCATTTTACTAAGGGTCGGATCACACGAGCGTTCTGCAGCGTCTTACTAAGGGTCGTTTCACACGAGCGTTCTGCTGCGTCTTACTAAGGGTCGGATCACACGAGCGTTCTGCAGCGTCTTACTAAGGGTCGTTTCACACGAGCGTTCTGCGGCGTCTTACTAAGGGTTGGATCACACGAGTGTTCTGCTGCATCTTACTAAGGGTTGGTTCACACGAGCGTTCTGTGGCGTCTTACTAAGGGTCGGTTCACACGAGTGTTCTGCTGAATCTTACTAAGGGTTGGTTCACACGAGCGTTCTGCGGTGTCTTACTAAGGGTCGGTTCACACGAGCGTTCTGCGGCGTCTTACTAAGGGTCGGCTCACATGAGCGTTCTGCTGCATCTTACTAAGGGTTGGTTCATACGAGCGTTCTGTGGCGTCTTACTAAGGGTCGGTTCACACGAGTGTTCTGCTGCATCTTACTAAGGGGTTGGTTCACACGAGCGTTCTGCGGCGTCTTACTAAGGGGTCGGTTCACACAAGCGTTTCTGTGGCGTCTTACTAAGGGTTGGTTCACACGAGCGTTCTGCAGCGTCTTACTAAGGGTCGTTTCACACGAGCGTTCTGCGGCGTCTTACTAAGGGTTGGATCACACGAGTGTTCTGCTGCATCTTACTAAGGGTTGGTTCACACGAGCGTTCTGTGGCGTCTTACTAAGGGTCGGTTCACACGAGTGTTCTGCTGAATCTTACTAAGGGTTGGTTTCACACGAGCGTTCTGCGGTGTCTTACTAAGGGGTCGGTTCACACGAGCGTTTCTGCGGCGTCATACTAAGGGTCGGCTCACATGAGCGTTCTGCTGCATCTTACTAAGGGTTGGTTCACACAAGCGTTCTGTGGCGTCTTACTAAGGGTCGGTTCACACGAGTGTTCTGCTGCATCTTACTAAGGGTTGGTTCACACGAGCGTTCTGCGGTGTCTTACTAAGGGTAGGTTCACACGAGCGTTCTGCGGCATCTTACTAAGGGGTCGGTTCACACGAGCGTTCTGTGGCGTCTTACTAAGGGTTGGTTCACACGAGCGTTCTGCGGTGTCTTACTAAGGGTAGGTTCACACGAGCGTTCTGTGGCGTCTTACTAAGGGTTGGTTCACACGAGCGTTCTGTGGCGTCTTACTAAGGGTCGTTTCACACGAGCGTTCTGCAGCGTCTTACTAAGGGTCGGTTCACACGAGCGTTCTGTGGCGTCTTACTAAGGCTCGGATCACACGAGTGTTCTGCGGCGTCTTACTAAGGGTCGGCTCACACGAGCGTTCTGCAGCGTCTCACTAAGGGTCGGTTCACACGAGCGTTCTGTGGCGTCTTACTAAGGGTCGGCTCACACGAGCGTTCTGCGGCGTCTTACTAAGGGTCGGTTCACACGAGCGATCTGTGGCGTCTTACTAAGGGTCGGATCACACGAGCGTTCTGCGGCGTCTTACTAAGGGTCGTTTCACACGAGCGTTCTGTGGTGTCTTACTAAGGGTAGGTTCACACGAGCGTTCTGTGGCGTCTTACTAAGGGTTGGTTCACACGAGCGTTCTGAGGCGTCTTACTAAGGGTCGTTTCACACGAGCGTTCTGCTGCATCTTACTAAGGGTCGGATCACACGAGCGTTCTGCAGCGTCTTACTAAGGGTCGTTTCACACGAGCGTTCTGTGGCGTCTTACTAAGGGTTGGTTCACACGAGCGTTCTGTGGCGTCTTACTAAGGGTCGGCTCACACGAGCGTTCTGCAGCGTCTTACTAAGGGTCGGATCACACGAGCGTTCTGCGGCGTCTTACTAAGGGTTGGTTCACACGAGCGTTCTGCGGTGTCTTACTAAGGGTAGGTTCACACGAGCGTTCTGTGGCGTCTTACTAAGGGTTGGTTCACACGAGCGTTCTGTGGCGTCTTACTAAGGGTCGGTTCACACGAGTGTTCTGCTGAATCTTACTAAGGGTTGGTTCACACGAGCGTTCTGCTGCGTCTTACTAAAGGTCAGATCACACGAGCGTTCTGCGGCGTCTTACTAAGGGTTGGCTCACACGAGCGTTCTGCAGCGTCTTACTAAGGGTCGGCTCACACGAGCGTTCTGCGGCGTCTTACTAAGGGTCGGCTCACACGAGCGTTCTGCGGCGTCTTACTAAGGGTTGGCTCACACGAGCGTTCTGCAGCGTCTTACTAAGGGTCGGCTCACACGAGCGTTCTGCGGCGTCTTACTAAGGGTCGGCTCACACGAGCGTTCTGCTGCGTCTTACTAAGGATTGGCTCACACGAGCGTTCTGCGGCGTCTTACTAAGGGTCGGCTCACACGAGCGTTCTGCTGCGTCTTACTAAGGATTGGCTCACACGAGCGTTCTGCGGCGTCTTACTAAGGGTTGGCTCACACGAGCGTTCTGCGGCGTCTTACTAAGGGTCGGCTCACACGAGCGTTCTGCAGCGTCTTACTAAGGATTGGCTCACACGAGCGTTCTGCAGTATCTTACTAAGGGTCGGCTCACACGAGCGTTCTGCTGCGTCTTACTAAGGGTCGGCTCACACGAGCGTTCTGCGGCGTCTTACTAAGGGTCGGATCACACGAGCGTTCTGTGGCATCTTACTAAGGGTCGGATCACACGAGCGTTCTGCAGAGTCTTACTAAGGGTCGGATCACACGAGTGTTCTGTGGCGTCTTACTAAGGGTTGGTTCACACGAGCGTTCTGCAGTGTCTTACTAAGGGTCGGCTCACACGAGCGTTCTGCGGCGTCTTACTAAGGGTCGGCTCACACGAGCGTTCTGCGGCGTCTTACTAAGGGTCGGATCACACGAGCGTTCTGCGGCGTCTTACTAAGGGTCGGTTCACACGAGCGTTCTGCGGCGTCTTACTAAGGGTCGGATCACACGAGCTTTCTGCGGCGTCTTACTAAGAGCCGGTTCACACCAGCGTTCTGCAGCGTCTTACTAAGGGTCGGATCACACGAGCGTTCTGCTGCGTCTTACTAAGGGTCGGCTCACACGAGCGTTCTGTGGCGTCTTACTAAGGGTCGGATCACACGAGCGATTTACGGCATTTTACTAAGGGTCGGCTCACACGAGCGTTCTGCAGCGTCTTACTAAGGGTCGGCTCACACGAGCGTTCTGCGGCGTCTTACTAAGGGTCGGATCACACGAGCGTTCTGCGGCGTCTTACTAAGGGTCGGATCACACGAACGTTCTGCGGCGTCTTACTAAGGGTCGGCTCACACGAGTGTTCTGTGGCGTCCTACTAAGGGTTGGTTCACACGAGCGTTCTGCGGCGTCTTACTAAGGGTCGGTTCACACGAGCGTTCTGCGGCGTTTTACTAAGGGTCGGATCACACGAGCGTTCTGCAGCGTCTTACTAAGGGTCGTTTCACACGAGCGTTCTGCTGCGTCTTACTAAGGGTCGGATCACACGAGCGTTATGCAGCGTCTTACTAAGGGTCGTTTCACACGAGCGTTCTGCGGCGTCTTACTAAGGGTTGGATCACACGAGTGTTCTGCTGCATCTTACTAAGGGTTGGTTCACACGAGCGTTCTGTGGCGTCTTACTAAGGGTCGGTTCACACGAGTGTTCTGCTGAATCTTACTAAGGGTTGGTTCACACGAGCGTTCTGCGGTGTCTTACTAAGGGTCGGTTCACACGAGCGTTCTGCGGCGTCTTACTAAGGGTCGGCTCACATGAGCGTTCTGCTGCATCTTACTAAGGGTTGTAAGCTGTGCAGAGGCGCCAAAAGAATAAAAGTATGCTAAAAAGTTTAAAACATTCGGGTGGCGGCGGTGGACCGGTCACTCCAAAAAGGACACGAAGTTTTGTCGCTTGTAAAACAGACAATTTAATTTAATACTCCACAATTAATTCGCAACGCGTTTCACGGGCACAATCCCGCTTCATCAGGCAATAGACATACGGAGTATCACTATAAAAAATGACAGAGATGGAAGCATGTCAGCAACATGCAATGTACATCTGGTTGTACAGATAATAGTGGTACATGATTATTCTGATTAAGCACGTACATAATGTGATATGCATACAAGACTGACATAGGTAACATAGGTGATGAAGTGGAGAGAGGTATAATGCAAGAAGGTTGGTAGGTTTGGTGTGGGTAGATGATAATGGCCGGGTAGATGGGGGTATATGTGTGTCTGGAGAGTGTCTCTGGAGTGTAATGCGGTAAATGGGGGGATAAAAATTCCTTTGTGCAACTTGATAGCTGTAGGA
>NC_090652.1:275000-345000 GCF_040937935.1 Hyperolius riggenbachi | reverse complement strand
TTCTTCCTGTTTATTACTAAGGGTTGGTTCACACGAGCGTTCTGTGGCGTCTTACTAAGGGTCGGTTCACACGAGTGTTCTGCTGCATCTTACTAAGGGTTGGTTCACACGAGCGTTCTGCGGTGTCTTACTAAGGGTAGGTTCACACGAGCGTTCTGCGGCATCTTACTAAGGGGTCGGTTCACACGAACGTTCTGTGGCGTCTTACTAAGGGTTGGTTCACACGAGCGTTCTGCAGCGTCTTACTAAGGGTCGTTTCACACGAGCGTTCTGCGGCGTCTTACTAAGGGTTGGATCACACGAGTGTTCTGCTGCATCTTACTAAGGGTTGGTTCACACGAGCGTTCTGTGGCGTTTTACTAAGGGTCGGTTCACACGAGTGTTCTGAATCTTACTAAGGGTTGGTTCACACGAGCGTTCTGCGGTGTCTTACTAAGGGTCGGTTCACACGAGCGTTCTGCGGCGTCTTACTAAGGGTCGGATCACACGAGCGTTCTGCGGCGTCTTACTAAGGGTCGGATCACACGAGCGTTCTGCGGCGTCTTACTAAGGGCCGGTTCACACCAGCGTTCTGCAGCGTCTTACTAAGGGTCGGATCACACGAGCGTTCTGCTGCGTCTTACTAAGGGTCGGCTCACACGAGCGTTCTGTGCGTCTTACTAAGGGTCGGATCACACGAGCGTTCTGCGGCATTTTACTAAGGGTCGGCTCACACGAGCGTTCTGCAGCGTCTTACTAAGGGTCGGCTCACACGAGCGTTCTGCGGCGTCTTACTAAGGGTCGGATCACACGAGCGTTCTGCGGCGTCTTACTAAGGCTCGGATCACACGAACGTTCTGCGGCGTCTTACTAAGGGTCGGCTCACACGAGCGTTCTGTGGCGTCTTACTAAGGGTTGGTTCACACGAGCGTTCTGCGGCGTCTTACTAAGGGTCGGTTCACACGAGCGTTCTGCGGCGTTTTACTAAGGGTCGGATCACACGAGCGTTCTGCAGCGTCTTACTAAGGGTCGTTTCACACGAGCGTTCTGCTGCGTCTTACTAAGGGTCGGATCACACGAGCGTTATGCAGCGTCTTACTAAGGGTCGTTTCACACGAGCGTTCTGCGGCGTCTTACTAAGGGTTGGATCACACGAGTGTTCTGCTGCATCTTACTAAGGGTTGGTTCACACGAGCGTTCTGTGGCGTCTTACTAAGGGTCGGTTCACACGAGTGTTCTGCTGAATCTTACTAAGGGTTGGTTCACACGAGCGTTCTGCGGTGTCTTACTAAGGGTCGGTTCACACGAGCGTTCTGCGGCGTCTTACTAAGGGTCGGCTCACATGAGCGTTCTGCTGCATCTTACTAAGGGTTGGTTCACACGAGCGTTCTGTGGCGTCTTACTAAGGGTCGGTTCACACGAGTGTTCTGCTGCATCTTACTAAGGGTTGGTTCACACGAGCGTTCTGCGGTGTCTTACTAAGGGTAGGTTCACACGAGCGTTCTGCGGCATCTTACTAAGGGGTCGGTTCACACGAACGTTCTGTGGCGTCTTACTAAGGGTTGGTTCACACGAAGGTTCTGCAGCGTCTTACTAAGGGTCGTTTCACACGAGCGTTCTGCGGCGTCTTACTAAGGGTTGGATCACACGAGTGTTCTGCTGCATCTTACTAAGGGTTGGTTCACACGAGCGTTCTGTGGCGTTTTACTAAGGGTCGGTTCACACGAGTGTTCTGAATCTTACTAAGGGTTGGTTCACACGAGCGTTCTGCGGTGTCTTACTAAGGGTCGGTTCACACGAGCGTTCTGCGGCGTCATACTAAGGGTCGGCTCACATGAGCGTTCTGCTGCATCTTACTAAGGGTTGGTTTACACGAGCGTTCTGTGGCGTCTTACTAAGGGTCGGTTCACACGAGTGTTCTGCTGCATCTTACTAAGGGTTGGTTCACACGAGCGTTCTGCGGTGTCTTACTAAGGGTAGGTTCACACGAGCGTTCTGTGGCGTCTTACTAAGGGTTGGTTCACACGAGCGTTCTGTGGCGTCTTACTAATGGTCGTTTCACACGAGCGTTCTGCAGCGTCTTACTAAGGGTCGGTTCACACGAGCGTTCTGTGGCGTCTTACTAAGGGTCGGATCACACGAGCGTTCTGCGGCGTCTTACTAAGGGTCGGCTCACACGAGCGTCCTGCAGCGTTTTACTAAGGGTCGGTTCACACGAGCGTTCTGTGGCGTCTTACTAAGGGTCGGCTCACACGAGCGTTCTGCGGCGTCTTACTAAGGGTCGGTTCACACGAGCGTTCTGTGGCGTCTTACTAAGGGTCGGATCACACGAGCGTTCTGCGGCGTCTTACTAAGGGTCGTTTCACACGAGCGTTCTGTGGTGTCTTACTAAGGGTAGGTTCACACGAGCGTTCTGTGGCGTCTTACTAAGGGTCGGTTCACACGAGCGTTCTGTGGCGTCTTACTAAGGGTCGTTTCACACGAGCGTTCTGCTGCGTCTTACTAAGGGTCGGATCACACGAGCGTTCTGCAGCGTCTTACTAAGGGTCGTTTCACACGAGCGTTCTGTGGCGTCTTACTAAGGGTTGGTTCACACGAGCGTTCTGCGGCGTCTTACTAAGGGTCGGCTCACACGAGCGTTCTGCAGCGTCTTACTAAGGGTCGGATCACACGAGCGTTCTGCGGCGTCTTACTAAGGGTCGTTTCACACGAGCGTTCTGCGGCGTCTTACTAAGGGTTGGATCACACGAGTGTTCTGCTGCATCTTACTAAGGGTTGGTTCACACGAGCGTTCTGTGGCGTCTTACTAAGGGTCGGTTCACACGAGTGTTCTGCTGAATCTTACTAAGGGTTGGTTCACACGAGCGTTCTGTGGCGTCTTACTAAGGGTCGGTTCACACGAGTGTTCTGCTGAATCTTACTAAGGGTTGGTTCACACGAGCGTTCTGCGGTGTCTTACTAAGGGTCGGTTCACACGAGCGTTCTGCGGCGTCTTACTAAGGGTCGGCTCACATGAGCGTTCTGCTGCATCTTACTAAGGGTTGGTTCACACGAGCGTTCTGTGGCGTCTTACTAAGGGTCGGTTCACACGAGTGTTCTGCTGCATCTTACTAAGGGTTGGTTCACACGAGCGTTCTGCGGTGTCTTACTAAGGGTAGGTTCACACGAGCGTTCTGCGGCATCTTACTAAGGGGTCGGTTCACACGAACGTTCTGTGGCGTCTTACTAAGGGTTGGTTCACACGAGCGTTCTGCAGCGTCTTACTAAGGGTCGTTTCACACGAGCGTTCTGCGGCGTCTTACTAAGGGTTGGATCACACGAGTGTTCTGCTGCATCTTACTAAGGGTTGGTTCACACGAGCGTTCTGTGGCGTTTTACTAAGGGTCGGTTCACACGAGTGTTCTGAATCTTACTAAGGGTTGGTTCACACGAGCGTTCTGCGGTGTCTTACTAAGGGTCGGTTCACACGAGCGTTCTGCGGCGTCATACTAAGGGTCGGCTCACATGAGCGTTCTGCTGCATCTTACTAAGGGTTGGTTTACACGAGCGTTCTGTGGCGTCTTACTAAGGGTCGGTTCACACGAGTGTTCTGCTGCATCTTACTAAGGGTTGGTTCACACGAGCGTTCTGCGGTGTCTTACTAAGGGTAGGTTCACACGAGCGTTCTGTGGCGTCTTACTAAGGGTTGGTTCACACGAGCGTTCTGTGGCGTCTTACTAAGGGTCGTTTCACACGAGCGTTCTGCAGCGTCTTACTAAGGGTCGGTTCACACGAGCGTTCTGTGGCGTCTTACTAAGGGTCGGATCACACGAGCGTTCTGCGGCGTCTTACTAAGGGTCGGCTCACACGAGCGTTCTGCAGCGTCTTACTAAGGGTCGGTTCACACGAGCGTTCTGTGGCGTCTTACTAAGGGTCGGCTCACACGAGCGTTCTGCGGCGTCTTACTAAGGGTCGGTTCACACGAGCGTTCTGTGGCGTCTTACTAAGGGTCGGATCACACGAGCGTTCTGCGGCGTCTTACTAAGGGTCGTTTCACACGAGCGTTCTGTGGTGTCTTACTAAGGGTAGGTTCACACGAGCGTTCTGTGGCGTCTTACTAAGGGTCGGTTCACACGAGCGTTCTGTGGCGTCTTACTAAGGGTCGTTTCACACGAGCGTTCTGCTGCGTCTTACTAAGGGTCGGATCACACAAGCGTTCTGCGGCGTCTTACTAAGGGTCGTTTCACACGAGCGTTCTGTGGCGTCTTACTAAGGGTTGGTTCACACGAGCGTTCTGCGGCGTCTTACTAAGGGTCGGCTCACACGAGCGTTCTGCAGCGTCTTACTAAGGGTCGGATCACACGAGCGTTCTGCGGCGTCTTACTAAGGGTTGGTTCACACGAGCGTTCTGCGGTGTCTTACTAAGGGTAGGTTCACACGAGCGTTCTGTGGCGTCTTACTAAGGGTTGGTTCACACGAGCGTTCTGTGGCGTCTTACTAAGGGTCGGTTCACACGAGTGTTCTGCTGAATCTTACTAAGGGTTGGTTCACACGAGCGTTCTGCGGTGTCTTACTAAGGGTCGGTTCACACGAGCGTTCTGCGGCGTCTTACTAAGGGTCGGCTCACATGAGCGTTCTGCTGCATTTTACTAAGGGTTGGTTCACACGAGCGTTCTGTGGCGTCTTACTAAGGGTCGGTTCACACGAGTGTTCTGCTGCATCTTACTAAGGGTTGGTTCACACGAGCGTTCTGCGGTGTCTTACTAAGGGTAGGTTCACACGAGCGTTCTGCGGCATCTTGCTAAGGGGTCGGTTCACACGAGCGTTCTGTGGCGTCTTACTAAGGGTTGGTTCACACGAGCGTTCTGCGGTGTCTTACTAAGGGTAGGTTCACACGAGCGTTCTGTGGCGTCTTACTAAGGGTTGGTTCACACGAGCGTTCTGTGGCGTCTTACTAAGGGTCGGCTCACACGAGCGTTCTGCAGCGTCTTACTAAGGGTCGGATCACACGAGCGTTCTGCGGCGTCTTACTAAGGGTCGTTTCACACGAGCGTTCTGTGGCGTCTTACTAAGGGTCGTTTTACACGAGCGTTCTGCGGCGTCTTACTAAGGGTCGGTTCACACGAGCGTTCTGCGGTGTCTTACTAAGGGTTGGCTCACACGAGCGTTCTGCGGCGTCTTACTAAGGGTCGTTTCACACGAGCGTTCTGCGGCGTCTTACTAAGGGTTGGTTCACACGAGCGTTCTGCGTCTTACTAAGGGTCGGTTCACACGAGCGTTCTGCGGCATCTTACTAAGGGTCGGTTCACACGAGCGCTCTGCGGCGTCTTACTAAGGGTCGGTTCACACGAGCGTTCTGCGGCGTTTTACTAAGGGTCGGTTCACACGAGCGTTCTGCGGTGTCTTACTAAGGGTTGGCTCACACGAGCGTTCTGCGGCGTCTTACTAAGGGTCGGTTCACACGAGTGTTCTGAATCTTACTAAGGGTTGGTTCACACGAGCGTTCTGCGGTGTCTTACTAAGGGTCGGTTCACACGAGCGTTCTGCGGCGTCTTACTAAGGGTCGGATCACACGAGCGTTCTGCGGCGTCTTACTAAGGGTCGGATCACACGAGCGTTCTGCGGCGTCTTACTAAGGGCCGGTTCACACCAGCGTTCTGCAGCGTCTTACTAAGGGTCGGATCACACGAGCGTTCTGCTGCGTCTTACTAAGGGTCGGCTCACACGAGCGTTCTGTGCGTCTTACTAAGGGTCGGATCACACGAGCGTTCTGCGGCATTTTACTAAGGGTCGGCTCACACGAGCGTTCTGCAGCGTCTTACTAAGGGTCGGCTCACACGAGCGTTCTGCGGCGTCTTACTAAGGGTCGGATCACACGAGCGTTCTGCGGCGTCTTACTAAGGCTCGGATCACACGAACGTTCTGCGGCGTCTTACTAAGGGTCGGCTCACACGAGCGTTCTGTGGCGTTTTACTAAGGGTCGGATCACACGAGCGTTCTGCAGCGTCTTACTAAGGGTCGGTTCACACGAGCGTTCTGCGGCGTCTTACTAAGGGTCGGTTCACACGAGCGTTCTGCGGCGTTTTACTAAGGGTCGGATCACACGAGCGTTCTGCAGCGTCTTACTAAGGGTCGTTTCACACGAGCGTTCTGCTGCGTCTTACTAAGGGTCGGATCACACGAGCGTTATGCAGCGTCTTACTAAGGGTCGTTTCACACGAGCGTTCTGCGGCGTCTTACTAAGGGTTGGATCACACGAGTGTTCTGCTGCATCTTACTAAGGGTTGGTTCACACGAGCGTTCTGTGGCGTCTTACTAAGGGTCGGTTCACACGAGTGTTCTGCTGAATCTTACTAAGGGTTGGTTCACACGAGCGTTCTGCGGTGTCTTACTAAGGGTCGGTTCACACGAGCGTTCTGCGGCGTCTTACTAAGGGTCGGCTCACATGAGCGTTCTGCTGCATCTTACTAAGGGTTGGTTCACACGAGCGTTCTGTGGCGTCTTACTAAGGGTCGGTTCACACGAGTGTTCTGCTGCATCTTACTAAGGGTTGGTTCACACGAGCGTTCTGCGGTGTCTTACTAAGGGTAGGTTCACACGAGCGTTCTGCGGCATCTTACTAAGGGGTCGGTTCACACGAACGTTCTGTGGCGTCTTACTAAGGGTTGGTTCACACGAGCGTTCTGCAGCGTCTTACTAAGGGTCGTTTCACACGAGCGTTCTGCGGCGTCTTACTAAGGGTTGGATCACACGAGTGTTCTGCTGCATCTTACTAAGGGTTGGTTCACACGAGCGTTCTGTGGCGTTTTACTAAGGGTCGGTTCACACGAGTGTTCTGAATCTTACTAAGGGTTGGTTCACACGAGCGTTCTGCGGTGTCTTACTAAGGGTCGGTTCACACGAGCGTTCTGCGGCGTCATACTAAGGGTCGGCTCACATGAGCGTTCTGCTGCATCTTACTAAGGGTTGGTTTACACGAGCGTTCTGTGGCGTCTTACTAAGGGTCGGTTCACACGAGTGTTCTGCTGCATCTTACTAAGGGTTGGTTCACACGAGCGTTCTGCGGTGTCTTACTAAGGGTAGGTTCACACGAGCGTTCTGTGGCGTCTTACTAAGGGTTGGTTCACACGAGCGTTCTGTGGCGTCTTACTAATGGTCGTTTCACACGAGCGTTCTGCAGCGTCTTACTAAGGGTCGGTTCACACGAGCGTTCTGTGGCGTCTTACTAAGGGTCGGATCACACGAGCGTTCTGCGGCGTCTTACTAAGGGTCGGCTCACACGAGCGTCCTGCAGCGTTTTACTAAGGGTCGGTTCACACGAGCGTTCTGTGGCGTCTTACTAAGGGTCGGCTCACACGAGCGTTCTGCGGCGTCTTACTAAGGGTCGGTTCACACGAGCGTTCTGTGGCGTCTTACTAAGGGTCGGATCACACGAGCGTTCTGCGGCGTCTTACTAAGGGTCGTTTCACACGAGCGTTCTGTGGTGTCTTACTAAGGGTAGGTTCACACGAGCGTTCTGTGGCGTCTTACTAAGGGTCGGTTCACACGAGCGTTCTGTGGCGTCTTACTAAGGGTCGTTTCACACGAGCGTTCTGCTGCGTCTTACTAAGGGTCGGATCACACGAGCGTTCTGCAGCGTCTTACTAAGGGTCGTTTCACACGAGCGTTCTGTGGCGTCTTACTAAGGGTTGGTTCACACGAGCGTTCTGCGGCGTCTTACTAAGGGTCGGCTCACACGAGCGTTCTGCAGCGTCTTACTAAGGGTCGGATCACACGAGCGTTCTGCGGCGTCTTACTAAGGGTCGTTTCACACGAGCGTTCTGCGGCGTCTTACTAAGGGTTGGATCACACGAGTGTTCTGCTGCATCTTACTAAGGGTTGGTTCACACGAGCGTTCTGTGGCGTCTTACTAAGGGTCGGTTCACACGAGTGTTCTGCTGAATCTTACTAAGGGTTGGTTCACACGAGCGTTCTGTGGCGTCTTACTAAGGGTCGGTTCACACGAGTGTTCTGCTGAATCTTACTAAGGGTTGGTTCACACGAGCGTTCTGCGGTGTCTTACTAAGGGTCGGTTCACACGAGCGTTCTGCGGCGTCTTACTAAGGGTCGGCTCACATGAGCGTTCTGCTGCATCTTACTAAGGGTTGGTTCACACGAGCGTTCTGTGGCGTCTTACTAAGGGTCGGTTCACACGAGTGTTCTGCTGCATCTTACTAAGGGTTGGTTCACACGAGCGTTCTGCGGTGTCTTACTAAGGGTAGGTTCACACGAGCGTTCTGCGGCATCTTACTAAGGGGTCGGTTCACACGAACGTTCTGTGGCGTCTTACTAAGGGTTGGTTCACACGAGCGTTCTGCAGCGTCTTACTAAGGGTCGTTTCACACGAGCGTTCTGCGGCGTCTTACTAAGGGTTGGATCACACGAGTGTTCTGCTGCATCTTACTAAGGGTTGGTTCACACGAGCGTTCTGTGGCGTTTTACTAAGGGTCGGTTCACACGAGTGTTCTGAATCTTACTAAGGGTTGGTTCACACGAGCGTTCTGCGGTGTCTTACTAAGGGTCGGTTCACACGAGCGTTCTGCGGCGTCATACTAAGGGTCGGCTCACATGAGCGTTCTGCTGCATCTTACTAAGGGTTGGTTTACACGAGCGTTCTGTGGCGTCTTACTAAGGGTCGGTTCACACGAGTGTTCTGCTGCATCTTACTAAGGGTAGGTTCACACGAGCGTTCTGTGGCGTCTTACTAAGGGTTGGTTCACACGAGCGTTCTGTGGCGTCTTACTAAGGGTCGTTTCACACGAGCGTTCTGCAGCGTCTTACTAAGGGTCGGTTCACACGAGCGTTCTGTGGCGTCTTACTAAGGGTCGGATCACACGAGCGTTCTGCGGCGTCTTACTAAGGGTCGGCTCACACGAGCGTTCTGCAGCGTCTTACTAAGGGTCGGTTCACACGAGCGTTCTGTGGCGTCTTACTAAGGGTCGGCTCACACGAGCGTTCTGCGGCGTCTTACTAAGGGTCGGTTCACACGAGCGTTCTGTGGCGTCTTACTAAGGGTCGGATCACACGAGCGTTCTGCGGCGTCTTACTAAGGGTCGTTTCACACGAGCGTTCTGTGGTGTCTTACTAAGGGTAGGTTCACACGAGCGTTCTGTGGCGTCTTACTAAGGGTCGGTTCACACGAGCGTTCTGTGGCGTCTTACTAAGGGTCGTTTCACACGAGCGTTCTGCTGCGTCTTACTAAGGGTCGGATCACACAAGCGTTCTGCGGCGTCTTACTAAGGGTCGTTTCACACGAGCGTTCTGTGGCGTCTTACTAAGGGTTGGTTCACACGAGCGTTCTGCGGCGTCTTACTAAGGGTCGGCTCACACGAGCGTTCTGCAGCGTCTTACTAAGGGTCGGATCACACGAGCGTTCTGCGGCGTCTTACTAAGGGTTGGTTCACACGAGCGTTCTGCGGTGTCTTACTAAGGGTAGGTTCACACGAGCGTTCTGTGGCGTCTTACTAAGGGTTGGTTCACACGAGCGTTCTGTGGCGTCTTACTAAGGGTCGGTTCACACGAGTGTTCTGCTGAATCTTACTAAGGGTTGGTTCACACGAGCGTTCTGCGGTGTCTTACTAAGGGTCGGTTCACACGAGCGTTCTGCGGCGTCTTACTAAGGGTCGGCTCACATGAGCGTTCTGCTGCATTTTACTAAGGGTTGGTTCACACGAGCGTTCTGTGGCGTCTTACTAAGGGTCGGTTCACACGAGTGTTCTGCTGCATCTTACTAAGGGTTGGTTCACACGAGCGTTCTGCGGTGTCTTACTAAGGGTAGGTTCACACGAGCGTTCTGCGGCATCTTGCTAAGGGGTCGGTTCACACGAGCGTTCTGTGGCGTCTTACTAAGGGTTGGTTCACACGAGCGTTCTGTGGCGTCTTACTAAGGGTCGGCTCACACGAGCGTTCTGCAGCGTCTTACTAAGGGTCGGATCACACGAGCGTTCTGCGGCGTCTTACTAAGGGTCGTTTCACACGAGCGTTCTGTGGCGTCTTACTAAGGGTCGTTTTACACGAGCGTTCTGCGGCGTCTTACTAAGGGTCGGTTCACACGAGCGTTCTGCGGTGTCTTACTAAGGGTTGGCTCACACGAGCGTTCTGCGGCGTCTTACTAAGGGTCGTTTCACACGAGCGTTCTGCGGCGTCTTACTAAGGGTTGGTTCACACGAGCGTTCTGCGTCTTACTAAGGGTCGGTTCACACGAGCGTTCTGCGGCATCTTACTAAGGGTCGGTTCACACGAGCGCTCTGCGGCGTCTTACTAAGGGTCGGTTCACACGAGCGTTCTGCGGCGTTTTACTAAGGGTCGGTTCACACGAGCGTTCTGCGGTGTCTTACTAAGGGTTGGCTCACACGAGCGTTCTGCGGCGTCTTACTAAGGGTTGGTTCACACGAGCGTTCTGCGGCGTCTTACTAAGGGTCGGCTCACACGAGCGTTCTGTGGCGTCTTACTAAGGGTCGGTTCACACAAGCGTTCTGCGGCGTCTTACTAAGGGTCGGTTCACATGAGCGTTCTGCTGCATCTTACTAAGGGTTGGTTGACACGAGCGTTCTGTGTCGTCTTACTAAGGGTCGGTTCACACGAGCGTTCTGCTGCATCTTACTAAGGGTTGGTTCACACGAGCGTTCTGTGTCGTCTTACTAAGGGTCGGTTCACACGAGTGTTCTGCTGCATCTTACTAAGGGTCGGTTCACACGAGCGTTCTGCGGCGTTTTACTAAGGGTTGGCTCACACGAGCGTCCTGCGGCGTCTTACTAAGGGTTGGTTCACACGAGCGTTCTGCGGCGTCTTACTAAGGGTCGGTTCACACGAGCGTTCTGCGGCGTCTTACTAAGGGTCGGCTCACACGAGCGTTCTGTGGCGTCTTACTAAGGGTCGGTTCACACGAGCGTTCTGCGGCGTCTTACTAAGGGTCGGTTCACATGAGCGTTCTGCTGCATCTTACTAAGGGTTGGTTCACACGAGCGTTCTGCGGCGTCTTACTAAGGGTCGGCTCACATGAGCGTTCTGCTGCGTCTTACTAAGGGTCGGCTTACACGAACGTTCTGCGGCGTCTTACTAAGGGTCGGCTCACACGAGCGTTCTGCGGCGTCTTACTAAGGGTCGGATCACACGAGCGTTCTGCGGCGTCTTACTAAGGGTCGGCTCACACGAGCGTTCTGCAGCGTCTTACTAAGGGTCGGCTCACACGAGCGTTCTGCGGCGTCTTACTAAGGGTCGGCTCACACGAGCGTTCTGCGGCGTCTTACTAAGGGTTGGCTCACACGAGCGTTCTGCAGCGTCTTACTAAGGGTCGGCTCACACGAGCGTTCTGCGGCGTCTTACTAAGGGTCGGCTCACACGAGCGTTCTGCGGCGTCTTACTAAGGGTCGGCTCACACGAGCGTTCTGCTCCGTCTTACTAAGGGTCGGCTCACACGAGCGTTCTGCGGCGTCTTACTAAGGGTCGGATCACACGAGCGTTCTGCGGCGTCTTACTAAGGGTCGGATCACACGAGCGTTCTGCGGCGTCTTACTAAGGGTTGGTTCACACGAGCGTTCTGCGGCGTCTTACTAAGGGTAGGTTCACACGAGCGTTCTGTGGTGTCTTACTAAGGGTTGGTTCACACGAGCGTTCTGTGGCGTCTTACTAAGGGTCATTTCACACGAGCGTTCTGCAGCGTCTTACTAAGGGTCGGTTCACACGAGCGTTCTGTGGCGTCTTACTAAGGGTCGGATCACACGAGCGTTCTGCGGCGTCTTACTAAGGGTCGGCTCACACGAGCGTTCTGCAGCGTCTTACTAAGGGTCGGTTCACACGAGCGTTCTGTGGCGTCTTACTAAGGGTCGGCTCACACGAGCGTTCTGCGGCGTCTTACTAAGGGTCGGTTCACACGAGCGTTCTGTGGCGTCTTACTAAGGGTCGGATCACACGAGCGTTCTGCGGCGTCTTACTAAGGGTCGTTTCACACGAGCGTTCTGTGGTGTCTTACTAAGGGTAGGTTCACACGAGCGTTCTGTGGCGTCTTACTAAGGGTTGGTTCACACGAGCGTTCTGTGGCGTCTTACTAAGGGTCGTTTCACACGAGCGTTCTGCTGCGTCTTACTAAGGGTCGGATCACACGAGCGTTCTGCAGCGTCTTACTAAGGGTCGTTTCACACGAGCGTTCTGTGGCGTCTTACTAAGGGTTGGTTCACACGAGCGTTCTGTGGCGTCTTACTAAGGGTCAGCTCACACGAGTGTTCTGCAGCGTCTTACTAAGGGTCGGATCACACGAGCGTTCTGCGGCGTCTTACTAAGGGTTGGTTCACACGAGCGTTCTGCGGTGTCTTACTAAGGGTAGGTTCACACAAGCGTTCTGTGGCGTCTTACTAAGGGTTGGTTCACACGAGCGTTCTGTGGCGTCTTACTAAGGGTCGGTTCACACGAGTGTTCTGCTGAATCTTACTAAGGGTTGGTTCACACGAGCGTTCTGCGGTGTCTTACTAAGGGTCGGTTCACACGAGCGTTCTGCGGCGTCTTACTAAGGGTCGGCTCACATGAGCGTTCTGCTGCATCTTACTAAGGGTTGGTTCACACGAGCGTTCTGTGGCGTCTTACTAAGGGTCGGTTCACACGAGTGTTCTGCTGCATCTTACTAAGGGTTGGTTCACACGAGCGTTCTGCGGTGTCTTACTAAGGGTAGGTTCACACGAGCGTTCTGCGGCATCTTACTAAGGGGTCGGTTCACACGAGCGTTCTGTGGCATCTTACTAAGGGTTGGTTCACACGAGCGTTCTGTGGTGTCTTACTAAGGGTAGGTTCACACGAGCGTTCTGTGGCGTCTTACTAAGGGTTGGTTCACACGAGCGTTCTGTGGCGTCTTACTAAGGGTCGGCTCACACGAGCGTTCTGCAGCGTCTTACTAAGGGTCGGATCACACGAGCATTCTGCGGCGTCTTACTAAGGGTCGTTTCACACGAGCGTTCTGTGGCGTCTTACTAAGGGCCGTTTCACACGAGCGTTCTGCGGCGTCTTACTAAGGGTCGGTTCACACGAGCGTTCTGCGGCGTCTTACTAAGGGTTGGCTCACACGAGCGTTCTGCGGCGTCTTACTAAGGGTCGTTTCACATGAGCGTTCTGCGGCGTCTTACTAAGGGTTGGTTCACACGAGCGTTCTGCGTCTTACTAAGGGTCGGTTCACACGAGCGTTCTGCGGCATCTTACTAAGGGTCGGTTCACACGAGCGTTCTGCAGCGTCTTACTAAGGGTCGGTTCATACGAGCGTTCTGCGGTGTCTTATTAAGGGTTGGCTCACACGAGCGTTCTGCGGCGTCTTACTAAGGGTTGGTTCACACCAGCGTTCTGCGGCGTTTTACTAAGGGACGGTTCACATGAGCGCTCTGCGGCGTCTTACTAAGGGTCGGTTCACACGAGCGTTCTGCGGCGTTTTACTAAGGGTTGGTTCACACGAGCGTTCTGCGGCGTCTTACTAAGGGTCGGTTCACATGAGCGCTCTGCGGCGTCTTACTAAGGGTTGGATCACACGAGCGTTCTGCAGCGTCTTACTAAGGGTCGGCTCACACGAGCGTTCTGTGGCGTCTTACTAAGGGTTGGTTCACACGAGCGTTCTGCGGCGTCTTACTAAGGGTTGGTTCACACGAGCGTTCTGTGTCGTCTTACTAAGGGTCGGTTCACACGAGCGTTCTGCTGCATCTTACTAAGGGTTGGTTCACACGAGCGTTCTGTGTCGTCTTACTAAGGGTCGGTTCACACGAGTGTTCTGCTGCATCTTACTAAGGGTCGGTTCACACGAGCGTTCTGCGGCGTTTTACTAAGGGTCGGCTCACACGAGCGTCCTGCGGCGTCTTACTAAGGGTTGGTTCACACGAGCGTTCTGCGGCGTCTTACTAAGGGTCGGTTCACACGAGCGTTCTGCGGCGTCTTACTAAGGGTCGGCTCACACGAGCGTTCTGTGGCGTCTTACTAAGGGTCGGTTCACACGAGCGTTCTGCGGCGTCTTACTAAGGGTCGGTTCACATGAGCGTTCTGCTGCATCTTACTAAGGGTTGGTTCATACGAGCGTTCTGCGGCGTCTTACTAAGGGTCGGCTCACACGAGCGTTCTGCTGCGTCTTACTAAGGGTCGGCTCACACGAACGTTCTGCGGCGTCTTACTAAGGGTCGGCTCACACGAGCGTTCTGCGGCGTCTTACTAAGGGTCGGATCACACGAGCGTTCTGCGGCGTCTTACTAAGGGTTGGCTCACACGAGCGTTCTGCAGCGTCTTACTAAGGGTCGGCTCACACGAGCGTTCTGCGGCGTCTTACTAAGGGTCGGCTCACACGAGCGTTCTGCGGCATCTTACTAAGGGTTGGCTCACACGAGCGTTCTGCAGCGTCTTACTAAGGGTCGGCTCACACGAGCGTTCTGCGGCGTCTTACTAAGGGTCGGCTCACACGAGCGTTCTGCGGCGTCTTACTAAGGGTCGGCTCACACGAGCGTTCTGCGGCGTCTTACTAAGGGTCGGCTCACACGAGCGTTCTGCTGCGTCTTACTAAGGGTCGGCTCACACGAGCGTTCTGCGGCGTCTTACTAAGGGTCGGATCACACGAGCGTTCTGTGGCGTCTTACTAAGGGTCGGATCACACGAGCGTTCTGCAGAGTCTTACTAAGGGTCGGTTCACATGAGCGTTCTGCTGCATCTTACTAAGGGTTGGTTGACACGAGCGTTCTGTGTCGTCTTACTAAGGGTCGGTTCACACGAGCGTTCTGCTGCATCTTACTAAGGGTTGGTTCACACGAGCGTTCTGTGTCGTCTTACTAAGGGTCGGTTCACACGAGTGTTCTGCTGCATCTTACTAAGGGTCGGTTCACACGAGCGTTCTGCGGCGTTTTACTAAGGGTCGGCTCACACGAGCGTCCTGCGGCGTCTTACTAAGGGTTGGTTCACACGAGCGTTCTGCGGCGTCTTACTAAGGGTCGGTTCACACGAGCGTTCTGCGGCGTCTTACTAAGGGTCGGCTCACACGAGCGTTCTGTGGCGTCTTACTAAGGATCGGTTCACACGAGCGTTCTGCGGCGTCTTACTAAGGGTCGGTTCACATGAGCGTTCTGCTGCATCTTACTAAGGGTTGGTTCACACGAGCGTTCTGCGGCGTCTTACTAAGGGTCGGCTCACATGAGCGTTCTGCTGCGTCTTACTAAGGGTCGGCTTACACGAACGTTCTGCGGCGTCTTACTAAGGGTCGGCTCACACGAGCGTTCTGCGGCGTCTTACTAAGGGTCGGATCACACGAGCGTTCTGCGGCGTCTTACTAAGGGTCGGCTCACACGAGCGTTCTGCAGCGTCTTACTAAGGGTCGGCTCACACGAGCGTTCTGCGGCGTCTTACTAAGGGTCGGCTCACACGAGCGTTCTGCGGCGTCTTACTAAGGGTCATTTCACACGAGCGTTCTGCAGCGTCTTACTAAGGGTCGGTTCACACGAGCGTTCTGTGGCGTCTTACTAAGGGTCGGATCACACGAGCGTTCTGCGGCGTCTTACTAAGGGTCGGCTCACACGAGCGTTCTGCGGCGTCTTACTAAGGGTCGGATCACACGAGCGTTCTGCGGCGTCTTACTAAGGGTCGGCTCACACGAGCGTTCTGTGGCGTCTTACTAAGGGTCATTTCACACGAGCGTTCTGCAGCGTCTTACTAAGGGTCGGTTCACACGAGCGTTCTGTGGCGTCTTACTAAGGGTCGGATCACACGAGCGTTCTGCGGCGTCTTACTAAGGGTCGGCTCACACGAGCGTTCTGCAGCGTCTTACTAAGGGTCGGTTCACACGAGCGTTCTGTGGCGTCTTACTAAGGGTCGGCTCACACGAGCGTTCTGCGGCGTCTTACTAAGGGTCGGTTCACACGAGCGTTCTGTGGCGTCTTACTAAGGGTCGGATCACACGAGCGTTCTGCGGCGTCTTACTAAGGGTCGTTTCACACGAGCGTTCTGTGGTGTCTTACTAAGGGTAGGTTCACACGAGCGTTCTGTGGCGTCTTACTAAGGGTTGGTTCACACGAGCGTTCTGTGGCGTCTTACTAAGGGTCGTTTCACACGAGCGTTCTGCTGCGTTTTACTAAGGGTCGGATCACACGAGCGTTCTGCAGCGTCTTACTAAGGGTCTTTTCACACGAGCGTTCTGTGGCGTCTTACTAAGGGTTGGTTCACACGAGCGTTCTGTGGCGTCTTACTAAGGGTCAGCTCACACGAGTGTTCTGCAGCGTCTTACTAAGGGTCGGATCACACGAGCGTTCTGCGGCGTCTTACTAAGGGTTGGTTCACACGAGCGTTCTGCGGTGTCTTACTAAGGGTAGGTTCACACAAGCGTTCTGTGGCGTCTTACTAAGGGTTGGTTCACACGAGCGTTCTGTGGCGTCTTACTAAGGGTCGGTTCACACGAGTGTTCTGCTGAATCTTACTAAGGGTTGGTTCACACGAGCGTTCTGCGGTGTCTTACTAAGGGTCGGTTCACACGAGCGTTCTGCGGCGTCTTACTAAGGGTCGGCTCACATGAGCGTTCTGCTGCATCTTACTAAGGGTTGGTTCACACGAGCGTTCTGTGGCGTCTTACTAAGGGTCGGTTCACACGAGTGTTCTGCTGCATCTTACTAAGGGTTGGTTCACACGAGCGTTCTGCGGTGTCTTACTAAGGGTAGGTTCACACGAGCGTTCTGTGGCATCTTACTAAGGGGTCGGTTCACACGAGCGTTCTGTGGCGTCTTACTAAGGGTTGGTTCACACGAGCGTTCTGTGGTGTCTTACTAAGGGTAGGTTCACACGAGCGTTCTGTGGCGTCTTACTAAGGGTTGGTTCACACGAGCGTTCTGTGGCGTCTTACTAAGGGTCGGCTCACACGAGCGTTCTGCAGCGTCTTACTAAGGGTCGGATCACACGAGCGTTCTGCGGCGTCTTACTAAGGGTCGTTTCACACGAGCGTTCTGTGGCGTCTTACTAAGGGTCGTTTCACACGAGCGTTCTGCGGCGTCTTACTAAGGGTCGGTTCACACGAGCGTTCTGCGGCGTCTTACTAAGGGTTGGCTCACACGAGCGTTCTGCGGCGTCTTACTAAGGGTCGTTTCACATGAGCGTTCTGCGGCGTCTTACTAAGGGTTGGTTCACACGAGCGTTCTGCGTCTTACTAAGGGTCGGTTCACACGAGCGTTCTGCGGCATCTTACTAAGGGTCGGTTCACACGAGCGTTCTGCAGCGTCTTACTAAGGGTCGGTTCATACGAGCGTTCTGCGGTGTCTTATTAAGGGTTGGCTCACACGAGCGTTCTGCGGCGTCTTACTAAGGGTTGGTTCACACCAGCGTTCTGCGGCGTTTTACTAAGGGACGGTTCACATGAGCGCTCTGCGGCGTCTTACTAAGGGTCGGTTCACACGAGCGTTCTGCGGCGTTTTACTAAGGGTTGGTTCACACGAGCGTTCTGCGGCGTCTTACTAAGGGTCGGTTCACATGAGCGCTCTGCGGCGTCTTACTAAGGGTTGGATCACACGAGCGTTCTGCAGCGTCTTACTAAGGGTCGGCTCACACGAGCGTTCTGTGGCGTCTTACTAAGGGTTGGTTCACACGAGCGTTCTGCGGCGTCTTACTAAGGGTTGGTTCACACGAGCGTTCTGTGTCGTCTTACTAAGGGTCGGTTCACACGAGCGTTCTGCTGCATCTTACTAAGGGTTGGTTCACACGAGCGTTCTGTGTCGTCTTACTAAGGGTCGGTTCACACGAGTGTTCTGCTGCATCTTACTAAGGGTCGGTTCACACGAGCGTTCTGCGGCGTTTTACTAAGGGTCGGCTCACACGAGCGTCCTGCGGCGTCTTACTAAGGGTTGGTTCACACGAGCGTTCTGCGGCGTCTTACTAAGGGTCGGTTCACACGAGCGTTCTGCGGCGTCTTACTAAGGGTCGGCTCACACGAGCGTTCTGTGGCGTCTTACTAATGGTCGGTTCACACGAGCGTTCTGCGGCGTCTTACTAAGGGTCGGTTCACATGAGCGTTCTGCTGCATCTTACTAAGGGTTGGTTCATACGAGCGTTCTGCGGCGTCTTACTAAGGGTCGGCTCACACGAGCGTTCTGCTGCGTCTTACTAAGGGTCGGCTCACACGAACGTTCTGCGGCGTCTTACTAAGGGTCGGCTCACACGAGCGTTCTGCGGCGTCTTACTAAGGGTCGGATCACACGAGCGTTCTGCGGCCTCTTACTAAGGGTCGGCTCACACGAGCGTTCTGCGGCGTCTTACTAAGGGTTGGCTCACACGAGCGTTCTGCAGCGTCTTACTAAGGGTCGGCTCACACGAGCGTTCTGCGGCGTCTTACTAAGGGTCGGCTCACACGAGCGTTCTGCGGCGTCTTACTAAGGGTCGGCTCACACGAGCGTTCTGCGGCGTCTTACTAAGGGTCGGCTCACACGAGCGTTCTGCTGCGTCTTACTAAGGGTCGGCTCACACGAGCGTTCTGCGGCGTCTTACTAAGGGTCGGATCACACGAGCGTTCTGTGGCGTCTTACTAAGGGTTGGATCACACGAGCGTTCTGCAGAGTCTTACTAAGGGTCGGATTACACGAGCGTTCTGTGGCGTCTTACTAAGGGTTGGTTCACACGAGCGTTCTGCGGTGTCTTACTAAGGGTAGGTTCACACGAGCGTTCTGCGGCATCTTACTAAGGGGTCGGTTCACACGAGCGTTCTGTGGCGTCTTACTAAGGGTTGGTTCACACGAGCGTTCTGCGGTGTCTTACTAAGGGTAGGTTCACACGAGCGTTCTGTGGCGTCTTACTAAGGGTTGGTTCACACGAGCGTTCTGTGGCGTCTTACTAAGGGTCGTTTCACACGAGCGTTCTGTGGCGTCTTACTAAGGGTCGGTTCACACGAGCGTTCTGCGGCGTCTTACTAAGGGTCGGTTCACATGAGCGTTCTGCTGCATCTTACTAAGGGTTGGTTCACACGAGCGTTCTGCGGCGTCTTACTAAGGGTTGGCTCACACGAGCGTTCTGCGGCGTCTTACTAAGGGTCGGTTCACACGAGCGTTCTGCGGTGTCTTACTAAGGGTAGGTTCACACGAGCGTTCTGCGGCATCTTACTAAGGGGTCGGCTCACACGAGCGTTCTGTGGCGTCTTACTAAGGGTTGGTTCACACGAGTGTTCTGCGGCGTCTTACTAAGGGTCGGCTCACACGAGCGTTCTGTGGCGTCTTACTAAGGGTCGTTTCACACGAGCGTTCTGTGGCGTCTTACTAAGGGTCGTTTCACACGAGCGTTCTGCGGCGTCTTACTAAGGGTCGGATCACACGAGCGTTCTGCGGCGTCTTACTAAGGGTCGGATCACACGAGCGTTCTGCGGCATCTTACTAAGGGGTCGGCTCACACGAGCGTTCTGTGGCGTCTTACTAAGGGTTGGTTCACACGAGCGTTCTGCGGTGTCTTACTAAGGGTAGGTTCACATGAGCGTTCTGTGGCGTCTTACTAAGGGTCGTTTCACACGAGCGTTCTGTGGCGTCTTACTAAGGGTCGTTTCACACGAGCGTTCTGCGGCGTCTTACTAAGGGTCGGCTCACACGAGCGTTCTGTGGCGTCTTACTAAGGGTCGTTTCACACGAGCGTTCTGCGGCGTCTTACTAAGGGTCGGTTCACACGAGCGTTCTGCGGCGTCTTACTAAGGGTCGGCTCACACGAGCGTTCTGTGGCGTCTTACTAAGGGTCGGTTCACACGAGCGTTCTGCGGCGTCTTACTAAGGGTCGGTTCACATGAGCGTTCTGCTGCATCTTACTAAGGGTTGGTTCATACGAGCGTTCTGCGGCGTCTTACTAAGGGTCGGCTCACACGAGCGTTCTGCTGCGTCTTACTAAGGGTCGGCTCACACGAACGTTCTGCGGCGTCTTACTAAGGGTCGGCTCACACGAGCGTTCTGCGGCGTCTTACTAAGGGTCGGATCACACGAGCGTTCTGCGGCGTCTTACTAAGGGTTGGCTCACACGAGCGTTCTGCAGCGTCTTACTAAGGGTCGGCTCACACGAGCGTTCTGCGGCGTCTTACTAAGGGTCGGCTCACACGAGCGTTCTGCGGCATCTTACTAAGGGTTGGCTCACACGAGCGTTCTGCAGCGTCTTACTAAGGGTCGGCTCACACGAGCGTTCTGCGGCGTCTTACTAAGGGTCGGCTCACACGAGCGTTCTGCGGCGTCTTACTAAGGGTCGGCTCACACGAGCGTTCTGCGGCGTCTTACTAAGGGTCGGCTCACACGAGCGTTCTGCTGCGTCTTACTAAGGGTCGGCTCACACGAGCGTTCTGCGGCGTCTTACTAAGGGTCGGATCACACGAGCGTTCTGTGGCGTCTTACTAAGGGTCGGATCACACGAGCGTTCTGCAGAGTCTTACTAAGGGTCGGTTCACATGAGCGTTCTGCTGCATCTTACTAAGGGTTGGTTGACACGAGCGTTCTGTGTCGTCTTACTAAGGGTCGGTTCACACGAGCGTTCTGCTGCATCTTACTAAGGGTTGGTTCACACGAGCGTTCTGTGTCGTCTTACTAAGGGTCGGTTCACACGAGTGTTCTGCTGCATCTTACTAAGGGTCGGTTCACACGAGCGTTCTGCGGCGTTTTACTAAGGGTCGGCTCACACGAGCGTCCTGCGGCGTCTTACTAAGGGTTGGTTCACACGAGCGTTCTGCGGCGTCTTACTAAGGGTCGGTTCACACGAGCGTTCTGCGGCGTCTTACTAAGGGTCGGCTCACACGAGCGTTCTGTGGCGTCTTACTAAGGGTCGGTTCACACGAGCGTTCTGCGGCGTCTTACTAAGGGTTGGTTCACACGAGCGTTCTGCGGCGTCTTACTAAGGGTCGGTTCACACGAGCGTTCTGCGGCGTCTTACTAAGGGTCGGCTCACACGAGCGTTCTGTGGCGTCTTACTAAGGGTCGGTTCACACGAGCGTTCTGCGGCGTCTTACTAAGGGTCGGTTCACATGAGCGTTCTGCTGCATCTTACTAAGGGTTGGTTCACACGAGCGTTCTGCGGCGTCTTACTAAGGGTCGGCTCACATGAGCGTTCTGCTGCGTCTTACTAAGGGTCGGCTTACACGAACGTTCTGCGGCGTCTTACTAAGGGTCGGCTCACACGAGCGTTCTGCGGCGTCTTACTAAGGGTCGGATCACACGAGCGTTCTGCGGCGTCTTACTAAGGGTCGGCTCACACGAGCGTTCTGCAGCGTCTTACTAAGGGTCGGCTCACACGAGCGTTCTGCGGCGTCTTACTAAGGGTCGGCTCACACGAGCGTTCTGCGGCGTCTTACTAAGGGTCATTTCACACGAGCGTTCTGCAGCGTCTTACTAAGGGTCGGTTCACACGAGCGTTCTGTGGCGTCTTACTAAGGGTCGGATCACACGAGCGTTCT
This sequence comes from Hyperolius riggenbachi, assembly GCF_040937935.1. Classification (NCBI taxonomy): domain Eukaryota; kingdom Metazoa; phylum Chordata; class Amphibia; order Anura; family Hyperoliidae; genus Hyperolius; species Hyperolius riggenbachi. Next base: position 323,621 of record NC_090652.1, on the reverse strand, counting down.
GCGGCGTCTTACTAAGGGTCGGCTCACACGAGCGTTCTGCGGCGTCTTACTAAGGGTCGGATCACACGAGCGTTCTGCGGCGTCTTACTAAGGGTCGGCTCACACGAGCGTTCTGTGGCGTCTTACTAAGGGTCATTTCACACGAGCGTTCTGCAGCGTCTTACTAAGGGTCGGTTCACACGAGCGTTCTGTGGCGTCTTACTAAGGGTCGGATCACACGAGCGTTCTGCGGCGTCTTACTAAGGGTCGGCTCACACGAGCGTTCTGCAGCGTCTTACTAAGGGTCGGTTCACACGAGCGTTCTGTGGCGTCTTACTAAGGGTCGGCTCACACGAGCGTTCTGCGGCGTCTTACTAAGGGTCGGTTCACACGAGCGTTCTGTGGCGTCTTACTAAGGGTCGGATCACACGAGCGTTCTGCGGCGTCTTACTAAGGGTCGTTTCACACGAGCGTTCTGTGGTGTCTTACTAAGGGTAGGTTCACACGAGCGTTCTGTGGCGTCTTACTAAGGGTTGGTTCACACGAGCGTTCTGTGGCGTCTTACTAAGGGTCGTTTCACACGAGCGTTCTGCTGCGTTTTACTAAGGGTCGGATCACACGAGCGTTCTGCAGCGTCTTACTAAGGGTCTTTTCACACGAGCGTTCTGTGGCGTCTTACTAAGGGTTGGTTCACACGAGCGTTCTGTGGCGTCTTACTAAGGGTCAGCTCACACGAGTGTTCTGCAGCGTCTTACTAAGGGTCGGATCACACGAGCGTTCTGCGGCGTCTTACTAAGGGTTGGTTCACACGAGCGTTCTGCGGTGTCTTACTAAGGGTAGGTTCACACAAGCGTTCTGTGGCGTCTTACTAAGGGTTGGTTCACACGAGCGTTCTGTGGCGTCTTACTAAGGGTCGGTTCACACGAGTGTTCTGCTGAATCTTACTAAGGGTTGGTTCACACGAGCGTTCTGCGGTGTCTTACTAAGGGTCGGTTCACACGAGCGTTCTGCGGCGTCTTACTAAGGGTCGGCTCACATGAGCGTTCTGCTGCATCTTACTAAGGGTTGGTTCACACGAGCGTTCTGTGGCGTCTTACTAAGGGTCGGTTCACACGAGTGTTCTGCTGCATCTTACTAAGGGTTGGTTCACACGAGCGTTCTGCGGTGTCTTACTAAGGGTAGGTTCACACGAGCGTTCTGTGGCATCTTACTAAGGGGTCGGTTCACACGAGCGTTCTGTGGCGTCTTACTAAGGGTTGGTTCACACGAGCGTTCTGTGGTGTCTTACTAAGGGTAGGTTCACACGAGCGTTCTGTGGCGTCTTACTAAGGGTTGGTTCACACGAGCGTTCTGTGGCGTCTTACTAAGGGTCGGCTCACACGAGCGTTCTGCAGCGTCTTACTAAGGGTCGGATCACACGAGCGTTCTGCGGCGTCTTACTAAGGGTCGTTTCACACGAGCGTTCTGTGGCGTCTTACTAAGGGTCGTTTCACACGAGCGTTCTGCGGCGTCTTACTAAGGGTCGGTTCACACGAGCGTTCTGCGGCGTCTTACTAAGGGTTGGCTCACACGAGCGTTCTGCGGCGTCTTACTAAGGGTCGTTTCACATGAGCGTTCTGCGGCGTCTTACTAAGGGTTGGTTCACACGAGCGTTCTGCGTCTTACTAAGGGTCGGTTCACACGAGCGTTCTGCGGCATCTTACTAAGGGTCGGTTCACACGAGCGTTCTGCAGCGTCTTACTAAGGGTCGGTTCATACGAGCGTTCTGCGGTGTCTTATTAAGGGTTGGCTCACACGAGCGTTCTGCGGCGTCTTACTAAGGGTTGGTTCACACCAGCGTTCTGCGGCGTTTTACTAAGGGACGGTTCACATGAGCGCTCTGCGGCGTCTTACTAAGGGTCGGTTCACACGAGCGTTCTGCGGCGTTTTACTAAGGGTTGGTTCACACGAGCGTTCTGCGGCGTCTTACTAAGGGTCGGTTCACATGAGCGCTCTGCGGCGTCTTACTAAGGGTTGGATCACACGAGCGTTCTGCAGCGTCTTACTAAGGGTCGGCTCACACGAGCGTTCTGTGGCGTCTTACTAAGGGTTGGTTCACACGAGCGTTCTGCGGCGTCTTACTAAGGGTTGGTTCACACGAGCGTTCTGTGTCGTCTTACTAAGGGTCGGTTCACACGAGCGTTCTGCTGCATCTTACTAAGGGTTGGTTCACACGAGCGTTCTGTGTCGTCTTACTAAGGGTCGGTTCACACGAGTGTTCTGCTGCATCTTACTAAGGGTCGGTTCACACGAGCGTTCTGCGGCGTTTTACTAAGGGTCGGCTCACACGAGCGTCCTGCGGCGTCTTACTAAGGGTTGGTTCACACGAGCGTTCTGCGGCGTCTTACTAAGGGTCGGTTCACACGAGCGTTCTGCGGCGTCTTACTAAGGGTCGGCTCACACGAGCGTTCTGTGGCGTCTTACTAATGGTCGGTTCACACGAGCGTTCTGCGGCGTCTTACTAAGGGTCGGTTCACATGAGCGTTCTGCTGCATCTTACTAAGGGTTGGTTCATACGAGCGTTCTGCGGCGTCTTACTAAGGGTCGGCTCACACGAGCGTTCTGCTGCGTCTTACTAAGGGTCGGCTCACACGAACGTTCTGCGGCGTCTTACTAAGGGTCGGCTCACACGAGCGTTCTGCGGCGTCTTACTAAGGGTCGGATCACACGAGCGTTCTGCGGCCTCTTACTAAGGGTCGGCTCACACGAGCGTTCTGCGGCGTCTTACTAAGGGTTGGCTCACACGAGCGTTCTGCAGCGTCTTACTAAGGGTCGGCTCACACGAGCGTTCTGCGGCGTCTTACTAAGGGTCGGCTCACACGAGCGTTCTGCGGCGTCTTACTAAGGGTCGGCTCACACGAGCGTTCTGCGGCGTCTTACTAAGGGTCGGCTCACACGAGCGTTCTGCTGCGTCTTACTAAGGGTCGGCTCACACGAGCGTTCTGCGGCGTCTTACTAAGGGTCGGATCACACGAGCGTTCTGTGGCGTCTTACTAAGGGTTGGATCACACGAGCGTTCTGCAGAGTCTTACTAAGGGTCGGATTACACGAGCGTTCTGTGGCGTCTTACTAAGGGTTGGTTCACACGAGCGTTCTGCGGTGTCTTACTAAGGGTAGGTTCACACGAGCGTTCTGCGGCATCTTACTAAGGGGTCGGTTCACACGAGCGTTCTGTGGCGTCTTACTAAGGGTTGGTTCACACGAGCGTTCTGCGGTGTCTTACTAAGGGTAGGTTCACACGAGCGTTCTGTGGCGTCTTACTAAGGGTTGGTTCACACGAGCGTTCTGTGGCGTCTTACTAAGGGTCGTTTCACACGAGCGTTCTGTGGCGTCTTACTAAGGGTCGGTTCACACGAGCGTTCTGCGGCGTCTTACTAAGGGTCGGTTCACATGAGCGTTCTGCTGCATCTTACTAAGGGTTGGTTCACACGAGCGTTCTGCGGCGTCTTACTAAGGGTTGGCTCACACGAGCGTTCTGCGGCGTCTTACTAAGGGTCGGTTCACACGAGCGTTCTGCGGTGTCTTACTAAGGGTAGGTTCACACGAGCGTTCTGCGGCATCTTACTAAGGGGTCGGCTCACACGAGCGTTCTGTGGCGTCTTACTAAGGGTTGGTTCACACGAGTGTTCTGCGGCGTCTTACTAAGGGTCGGCTCACACGAGCGTTCTGTGGCGTCTTACTAAGGGTCGTTTCACACGAGCGTTCTGTGGCGTCTTACTAAGGGTCGTTTCACACGAGCGTTCTGCGGCGTCTTACTAAGGGTCGGATCACACGAGCGTTCTGCGGCGTCTTACTAAGGGTCGGATCACACGAGCGTTCTGCGGCATCTTACTAAGGGGTCGGCTCACACGAGCGTTCTGTGGCGTCTTACTAAGGGTTGGTTCACACGAGCGTTCTGCGGTGTCTTACTAAGGGTAGGTTCACATGAGCGTTCTGTGGCGTCTTACTAAGGGTCGTTTCACACGAGCGTTCTGTGGCGTCTTACTAAGGGTCGTTTCACACGAGCGTTCTGCGGCGTCTTACTAAGGGTCGGCTCACACGAGCGTTCTGTGGCGTCTTACTAAGGGTCGTTTCACACGAGCGTTCTGCGGCGTCTTACTAAGGGTCGTTTCACACGAGCGTTCTGCGGCGTCTTGCTCAAACACTAGCGAGAAGAAAAGCATTTTGTTAATTTACATGGGAGGCTTCAGGAATAAACGAGCCGAGGTGAAAAATTGGGATGGAGCGTGGCACTTGCGCAAACTACGCACCGGTATTGTCCATTCATTTAAATGGACAGCAGCACTTAAAAGGAACTTAATCAGCATAAAAAGGAGTTTAAAGGGGCACTATGGTGAAGATTTTTTAAAATGTAAAATATGTGCAAACACAGACAAATAAGAAGTAGGTTTCTTCCAGAGTAAAATGAGCCGTAAATTACTTTTCTCCTATGTTGTTGTCACTTACAGTAGGCAGTAGAAATCTGACATAAGTGACAGGTTTTGGACTAGTCCATCTCTTCATGGGGGATTCTCAGCAAGGCTTTTATTCTTTATAAAGCTATTCACTAAAAAGGAGTTAAACAATGATGCTGGCCAGCCTCCCTGCTGCCATTCACTAAGTGCTTTTGAAAATAACTACATTCCTGAGAATCCCCCCATGAAGAGATGGACTACTCCAAAACCTGCTGCTTCTGTCAGATTTCTACTACCTACTGTAAGTGATAGCAACATGGGAGAAAAGTCATTTATGGCTCATTTTACTCTGGAAAAAAAAATTCTTATTTGTATTGTTTGCACATATTTAAAATTTTACAATTTTTCGCCATAGTGCTCCTACCAGTCCCCTGCAGCCACTCACTCACTGATCCTCTAGTCCCGGAGGATCGATCAGTGACGGCTCAGGCACAGGGCAGCTGCAGGGGGGATCGTTCAGGGATGGCTCAGGCACAGGGCAGCTGCAGGGGGGATCGTTCAGGGATGGCTCAGGCACAGGGCAGCTGCAGGGGGGATCGTTTAGGGACGGCTCAGGCACAGGGCAGCTGCAGGGGGGATCGTTCAGGGATGGCTCAGGCACAGGGCAGCTGCAGGGGGGATCGTTCAGGGATGGCTCAGGCACAGGGCAGCTGCAGGGGGGATCGTTTAGGGACGGCTCAGGCACAGGGCAGCTGCAGGGGGGATCGTTCAGGGATGGCTCAGGCACAGTGCAGCTGCAGGGGGGATCGTTCAGGGATGGCTCAGGCACAGGGCAGCTGCAGGGGGGATCGTTCAGGGATGGCTCAGGCACAGGGCAGCTGCAGGGGGGATCGTTTAGGGACGGCTCAGGCACAGGGCAGCTGCAGGGGAGATCGGAGGATCGTTCAGGGACGGCTCAGGCACAGGGAAGCTGCAGGGGGGATCGTTCAGTGACGGCTCAGGCACAGGGCAGCTGCAGGGGAGATCAGAGGATCGTTCAGGGACGGCTCAGGCACAGGGAAGCTGCAGGGGGGATCGTTCAGTGACGGCTCAGGCACAGGGCAGCTGCAGGGGAGATCGGAGGATCGTTCAGGGACGGCTCAGGCACAGGGAAGCTGCAGGGGGGATCGTTCAGTGACGGCTCAGGCACAGGGCAGCTGCAGGGGGGATCGGAGGATCGTTCAGTGACGGCTCAGGCACAGGGCAGCTGCAGGGTGGGATCGGAGGATCGTTCAGTGACGGCTCAGGCACAGGGCAGCTGCAGGGGGATTGTTCAGTGATGGCTCAGGCACAGGGCAGCTGCAGGGGGGAGCGGAGGATCGTTCAGTGATGGCTCAGGCACAGGGCAGCTGCAGGGGGGAGCGGAGGATCGTTCAGTGACAGCTCAGGCACAGGGCAGCTGCAGGGAGGATCGTTCAGTGACGGCTCAGGCACAGGGCAGCTGCAGGGGGGATTGTTCAGTGACGGCTCAGGCACAGGGCAGCTGCAGTGGGGAGCGGAGGATCGTTCAGTGACGGCTCAGGCACAGGGCAGCTGCAGGGGGGATCGTTCAGTGACGGCTCAGGCACAGGGCAGCTGCAGGGGGGATCAGAGGATCGTTCAGTGACGGCTCAGGCACAGGGCAGCTGTAGGGGGGATCAGAGGATCGTTCAGTGACGGCTCAGGCACAGGGCAGCTGCAGGGGGTGTCAGAGGATCGTTCAGTGACGGCTCAGGCACAGGGCAGCTGCAGGGGGATCGTTCAGTGACGGCTCAGGCACAGGGCAGTTGCAGGGGGGATCAGAGGATCGTTCAGTGACGGCTCAGGCACAGGGCAGCTGCAGGGGGGATCAGAGGATCGTTCAGTGACGGCTCAGGCACAGGGCAGCTGCAGGGAGGATCAGAGGATCGTTCAGTGACGGCTCAGGCACAGGGCAGCTGCAGGGGGATTGTTCAGTGACGGCTCAGGCACAGGGCAGCTGCAGGGGGGATCGTTCAGTGACGGCTCAGGCACAGGGAAGCTGCAGGGGGGATCGTTCAGTGACGGCTCAGGCACAGGGCAGCTGCAGGGGGGATCGGAGGATCGTTCAGTGACGGCTCAGGCACAGGGCAGCTGCAGGGTGGGATCGGAGGATCGTTCAGTGACGGCTCAGGCACAGGGCAGCTGCAGGGGGATTGTTCAGTGACGGCTCAGGCACAGGGCAGCTGCAGGGGGGAGCGGAGGATCGTTCAGTGATGGCTCAGGCACAGGGCAGCTGCAGGGGGGAGCGGAGGATCGTTCAGTGATGGCTCAGGCACAGGGCAGCTGCAGGGGGATTGTTCAGTGATGGCTCAGGCACAGGGCAGCTGCAGGGGGGATCGGAGGATCGTTCAGTGATGGCTCAGGCACAGGGCAGCTGCAGGGGGGAGCGGAGGATCGTTCAGTGACGGCTCAGGCACAGGGCAGCTGCAGGGGGGATCGGGGGATCGTTCAGTGACGGCTCAGGCACAGGGCAGCTGCAGGGGGGATCAGAGGATCGTTCAGTGACGGCTCTGGCACAGGGCAGCTGCAGGGGGGATCAGAGGATCGTTCAGTGACGGCTCAGGCACAGGGCAGCTGCAGGGGGATCGTTCAGTGACGGCTCAGGCACAGGGCAGCTGCAGGGGGGATCAGAGGATCGTTCAGTGACGGCTCAGGCACAGGGCAGCTGCAGGGGGGATCAGAGGATCGTTCAGTGACGGCCCAGGCACAGGGCAGCTGCAGGGGGGATCGGAGGATCGTTCAGTGATGGCTCAGGCACAGGGCAGCTGCAGGGGGATCGGAGGATCGTTCAGTGACGTCTCAGGCACAGGGCAGCTGCAGGGGGATCGGAGGATCGTTCAGTGACGGCTCAGGCACAGGGCAGCTGCAGGGGGATCGGAGGATCGTTCAGTGACGGCTCAGGCACAGGGCAGCTGCAGGGAGGATCGTTCAGTGACGGCTCAGGCATAGGGCAGCTGCAGGGGGAGCGGAGGATCGTTCAGTGATGGCTCAGGCACAGGGCAGCTGTAGGGGGGGATCAGAGGATCGTTCAGTGACGGCTCAGGCACAGGGCAGCTGCAGGGAGGATCGTTCAGTGACGGCTCAGGCACAGGGCAGCTGCAGGGGGAGCGGAGGATCGTTCAGTGACGGCTCAGGCACAGGGCAGCTGTAGGGGGGGATCAGAGGATCGTTCAGTGACGGCTCAGGCATAGGGCAGCTGCAGGGGGGATCGTTCAGTGATGGCTCATGCACAGGGCAGCTGCAGGGGGGATCGTTCAGTGACGGCTCAGGCACAGGGCAGCTGCAGGGGGGATCGTTCAGTGACGGCTCAGGCACAGGGCAGCTGCAGGAAGGATCGTTCAGTGACGGCTCGTGCACAGGGCAGCTGCAGGGGGGATCGTTCAGTGATGGCTCAGGCACAGGGCAGCTGCAGGGGGGATCGTTCAGTGACGGCTCAGGCACAGGGCAGCTGCAGGGGGGATCGGAGGATCGTTCAGTGACGGCTCAGGCACAGGGCTGCTGCAGGGATGATCGGAGGATTGTTCAGTGACGGCACAGGGCAGCTGCAGGGGGGATCGGAGGTTCGTTCAGTGACGGCTCAGGCACAGGGCAGCTGCAGGGGGGATCGGAGGATCGTTCAGTGACGGCTCAGGCACAGGGCAGCTGCAGTGGGGATCGGAGGATCGTTCAGTGACGGCTCAGGCACAGGGCAGCTGCAGGAAGGATCGGGGGACCGTTCAGTGACGGCTCAGGCACAGGGCAGCTGCAGGGGGATCGGAGGATCGTTCAGTGACGGCTCAGGCACAGGGCAGCTGCAGGGGGGATCGGAGGATCGTTCAGTGACGGCTCAGGCACAGGGCAGCTGCAGGGGGGATCGGAGGATCGTTCAGTGACGGCTCAGGCACAGGGCAGCTGCAGGGAGGATCGTTCAGTGACGGCTCAGGCACAGGGCAGCTGCAGGGGGGATCGGAGGATCGTTCAGTGATGGCTCAGGCACAGGGCAGCTGCAGGGGGCATCGGAGGATCGTTCAGTGACGGCTCAGGCACAGGGCAGCTGCAGAGGGCATCGGAGGATCGTTCAGTGATGGCTCATGCACAGGGCAGCTGCAGGGGGGATCGGAGGATCGTTCATTGACGGATCAGGCACAGGGCAGCTGCAGGGGGGATCGTTCAGTGATGGCTCAGGCACAGGGCAGCTGCAGGGGGGATCGTTCAGTGACGGCTCAGGCACAGGGCAGCTGCAGGGGGGATCGGGGGATCGTTCAGTGATGGCTCAGGCACAGGGCAGCTGCAGGGGGCATCGGAGGATCGTTCAGTGACGGCTCAGGCACAGGGCAGCTGCAGGGGGGGATCGGAGGATCGTTCAGTGATGGCTCATGCACAGGGCAGCTGCAGGGGGGATCGGAGGATCGTTCATTGACGGATCAGGCACAGGGCAGCTGCAGGGGGGATCGTTCAGTGATGGCTCAGGCACAGGGCAGCTGCAGGGGGGATCGTTCAGTGACGGCTCAGGCACAGGGCAGCTGCAGGGGGGATCGGGGGATCGTTCAGTGATGGCTCAGGCACAGGGCAGCTGCAGGGGAGATCGGAGGATCGTTCAGTGACGGCACAGGGCAGCTGTAGGGGGGATCGTTCAGTGATGGTTCATGCACAGGGCAGCTGCAGGGGGGATCGGAGGATCGTTCAGTGACAGCTCAGGCACAGGGCAGCTGCAAGGGGGATCGTTCAGTGACGGCTCAGGCACAGGGCAGCTGCAGGGGAGATCGGAGGATCGTTCAGTGACGGCTCAGGCACAGGGCAGCTGCAGGGGAGATCGGAGGATCGTTCAGTGACGGCACAGGGCAGCTGCAGGGGGATTGTTCAGTGACGGCTCAGGCACAGGGCAGCTGCAGGGGGATTGTTCAGTGACGGCTCAGGCACAGGGCAGCTGCAGGGGGGAGCGGAGGATCGTTCAGTGATGGCTCAGGCACAGGGCAGCTGCAGGGGGGAGCGGAGGATCGTTCAGTGATGGCTCAGGCACAGGGCAGCTGCAGGGGGATTGTTCAGTGATGGCTCAGGCACAGGGCAGCTGCAGGGGGGATCGGAGGATCGTTCAGTGATGGCTCAGGCACAGGGCAGCTGCAGGGGGGAGCGGAGGATCGTTCAGTGACGGCTCAGGCACAGGGCAGCTGCAGGGGGGATCGGGGGATCGTTCAGTGACGGCTCAGGCACAGGGCAGCTGCAGGGGGGATCAGAGGATCGTTCAGTGACGGCTCAGGCACAGGGCAGCTGCAGGGGGGATCAGAGGATCGTTCAGTGACGGCTCAGGCACAGGGCAGCTGCAGGGGGATCGTTCAGTGACGGCTCAGGCACAGGGCAGCTGCAGGGGGGATCAGAGGATCGTTCAGTGACGGCTCAGGCACAGGGCAGCTGCAGGGGGGATCAGAGGATCGTTCAGTGACGGCCCAGGCACAGGGCAGCTGCAGGGGGGATCGGAGGATCGTTCAGTGATGGCTCAGGCACAGGGCAGCTGCAGGGGGATCGGAGGATCGTTCAGTGACGTCTCAGGCACAGGGCAGCTGCAGGGGGATCGGAGGATCGTTCAGTGACGGCTCAGGCACAGGGCAGCTGCAGGGGGATCGGAGGATCGTTCAGTGACGGCTCAGGCACAGGGCAGCTGCAGGGAGGATCGTTCAGTGACGGCTCAGGCATAGGGCAGCTGCAGGGGGAGCGGAGGATCGTTCAGTGATGGCTCAGGCACAGGGCAGCTGTAGGGGGGGATCAGAGGATCGTTCAGTGACGGCTCAGGCACAGGGCAGCTGCAGGGAGGATCGTTCAGTGACGGCTCAGGCACAGGGCAGCTGCAGGGGGAGCGGAGGATCGTTCAGTGACGGCTCAGGCACAGGGCAGCTGTAGGGGGGGATCAGAGGATCGTTCAGTGACGGCTCAGGCATAGGGCAGCTGCAGGGGGGATCGTTCAGTGACGGCTCAGGCACAGGGCAGCTGCAGGGGGGATCGTTCAGTGATGGCTCATGCACAGGGCAGCTGCAGGGGGGATCGTTCAGTGACGGCTCAGGCACAGGGCAGCTGCAGGGGGGATCGTTCAGTGACGGCTCAGGCACAGGGCAGCTGCAGGAAGGAACGTTCAGTGACGGCTCATGCACAGGGCAGCTGCAGGGGGGATCGTTCAGTGATGGCTCAGGCACAGGGCAGCTGCAGGGGGGATCGTTCAGTGACGGCTCAGGCACAGGGCAGCTGCAGGGGGGATCGGAGGATCGTTCAGTGACGGCTCAGGCACAGGGCTGCTGCAGGGATGATCGGAGGATCGTTCAGTGACGGCACAGGGCAGCTGCAGGGGGGATCGGAGGTTCGTTCAGTGACGGCTCAGGCACAGGGCAGCTGCAGGGGGGATCGGAGGATCGTTCAGTGACGGCTCAGGCACAGGGCAGCTGCAGTGGGGATCGGAGGATCGTTCAGTGACGGCTCAGGCACAGGGCAGCTGCAGGAAGGATCGGGGGACCGTTCAGTGACGGCTCAGGCACAGGGCAGCTGCAGGGGGATCGGAGGATCGTTCAGTGACGGCTCAGGCACAGGGCAGCTGCAGGGGGGATCGGAGGATCGTTCAGTGACGGCTCAGGCACAGGGCAGCTGCAGGGGGGATCGGAGGATCGTTCAGTGACGGCTCAGGCACAGGGCAGCTGCAGGGAGGATCGTTCAGTGACGGCTCAGGCACAGGGCAGCTGCAGGGGGGATCGGAGGATCGTTCAGTGATGGCTCAGGCACAGGGCAGCTGCAGGGGGCATCGGAGGATCGTTCAGTGACGGCTCAGGCACAGGGCAGCTGCAGGGGGCATCGGAGGATCGTTCAGTGATGGCTCATGCACAGGGCAGCTGCAGGGGGGATCGGAGGATCGTTCATTGACGGATCAGGCACAGGGCAGCTGCAGGGGGGATCGTTCAGTGATGGCTCAGGCACAGGGCAGCTGCAGGGGGGATCGTTCAGTGACGGCTCAGGCACAGGGCAGCTGCAGGGGGGATCGGGGGATCGTTCAGTGATGGCTCAGGCACAGGGCAGCTGCAGGGGGCATCGGAGGATCGTTCAGTGACGGCTCAGGCACAGGGCAGCTGCAGGGGGGGATCGGAGGATCGTTCAGTGATGGCTCATGCACAGGGCAGCTGCAGGGGGGATCGGAGGATCGTTCATTGACGGATCAGGCACAGGGCAGCTGCAGGGGGGATCGTTCAGTGATGGCTCAGGCACAGGGCAGCTGCAGGGGGGATCGTTCAGTGACGGCTCAGGCACAGGGCAGCTGCAGGGGGGATCGTTCAGTGATGGCTCAGGCACAGGGCAGCTGCAGGGGAGATCGGAGGATCGTTCAGTGACGGCACAGGGCAGCTGCAGGGGGGATCGTTCAGTGATGGTTCATGCACAGGGCAGCTGCAGGGGGGATCGGAGGATCGTTCAGTGACAGCTCAGGCACAGGGCAGCTGCAAGGGGGATCGTTCAGTGACGGCTCAGGCACAGGGCAGCTGCAGGGGAGATCGGAGGATCGTTCAGTGACGGCTCAGGCACAGGGCAGCTGCAGGGGAGATCGGAGGATCGTTCAGTGACGGCACAGGGCAGCTGCAGGGGGATTGTTCAGTGACGGCTCAGGCACAGGGCAGCTGCAGGGGGATTGTTCAGTGACGGCTCAGGCACAGGGCAGCTGCAGGGGGGATCGTTCAGTGACGGCTCAGGCACAGGGCAGCTGCAGGGGGATCGTTCAGTGACGGCTCAGGCACAGGGCAGCTGCAGGGGGGGATCGGGGGATCGTTCAGGGACGGCTCAGGCACAGGGCAGCTGCAGGGGGGAATCGGAGGATTGTTCAGTGACGGCTCAGGCACAGGGCAGCTGCAGGGGGGATTGTTCAGTGACGGTTTAGGCACAGGGCAGCTGCAGGGGGGTCGGAGGATTGTTCAGTGACAGCTCAGGCACAGGGCAGCTGCAGGGAGGATCGTTCAGTGACGGCTCAGGCACAGGGCAGCTGCAGGGGGGATTGTTCAGTGACGGCTCAGGCACAGGGCAGCTGCAAGGGGGATCGGAGGATTGTTCAGTGACAGCTCAGGCACAGGGCAGCTGCAGGGGGGATCGTTCAGTGACGGCTCAGGCACAGGGCAGCTGCAAGGGGGATCGGAGGATTGTTCAGTGACAGCTCAGGGACAGGGCAGCTGCAAGGGGGATCGGAGGATCGTTCAGTGACGGCTCAGGCACAGGGCAGCTGCAGGGGGGATCGTTCAGTGACGGCTCAGGCACAGGGCAGCTGCAGGGGGATTGTTCAGTGACGGCTCAGGCACAGGGCAGCTGCAGGGGGATCGTTCACTGATGGCTCAGGCACAGGCAGCTGCAGGGGGGGTCATTCAGTGATGGCTCAGGCACAGGGCAGCTGCAGGGGGATTGTTCAGTGATGGCTCAGGCACAGGGCAGCTGCAAGGGGGATTGGAGGAGCGTTCAGTGACGGCTCAGGCACAGGGCAGCTGCAGGGGGGATCGGAGGATCATTCAGTAACGGCTCAGGCACAGGGCAGCTGCAGGGGGATTGTTCAGTGACGGCTCAGGCACAGGGCAGCTGCAGGGGGATTGGAGGATAGTTCAGTGACGGCTCAGGCACAGGGCAGCTGCAGGGGGATTGTTCAGTGACGGCTCAGGCACAGGGCAGCTGCAGGGGGTATCAGAGGATCGTCCAGTGAAGGCTCAGGCACAGGGCAGCTGCAGGGGGGATCGGAGGATCGTTCAGTGACGGCTCAGGCACAGGGCAGCTGCAGGAGGATCGTTCAGTGAAGGCTCAGGCACAGGGCAGCTGCAGGGGGGATTGGAGGATCGTTCAGTGACGGCTCAGGCACAGGGCAGTTGCAGAGGGCTGGTAGAAGCTCCAGGTATTTTTTTTTTTATGCTGATGTAGGTTCACTTCAAGCACCGAGCGCCGTGGCCATCATATACCGTCACGCAGAAGGTCGTGTGAACCAGTCCTAAGTGTCAATAATGAAAACAAGCACTGAGAAAGCCGCATGCATTGTGTTGAAGGTGACCTGTCGTCTCTGTTTTTCCTGCAGTGAGCTCTGAGGTTGGACGGGCAGTGTGGCTCCGCTTCTCTCCTCCATTACCGGCCGCGGGTCCCCAGCCTAGCTTCATGGCCCATCTGGCAGGCGCCGCTGTTGGCATCAGTATGGGTCTGACCATTCTGCGCAGCTATGAGGAGAATCTCCAGGACCAGTGTGGTTGGTGGGTCATCCTGCTCTGCTATGCCACCTTCCTGGCCTTCGCCATCTTCTGGAATGTGTTTGCTTACGACCTGCTTGGCGTACAGATCCCGCATCCCCCCTGACCTCTGACCCAGCCAGTGCCACAATTTGGTGCTAAACTGAACCTTTTCCTTCACCCCTCGGCAAAGACTTGACTTTGTGGACTGCTGGTGCTCCCATCAGCACGGAGCTGAACAGGATTGTACTGGTTCACGGTTATGCGCTGGGAGGGGGTCCTCAGTGGCCCCCTGCACTGAAATGTGATGCTGTTTGCTTTGTATGTGGTCAGGTGATTTTATAATCTGATTTTTCTTTCCTTTGTTAGTCTAAGTTCTTCTTGCCTGTGCATAAAGCAACTAGAAGGTGGGGGATCAGCGGGTTATCGGGCCTAGAATCACTCAAACCATCTAAGAACAAAGTCATCCCAGTTTGTGTTGATCAATCACACAACCCTTTACTGGGAACGGATCTTGGAAACATGGGGTCAGTGTGTGACAGTATTCCACCCAGAAGTGTGTGTGTGTGTGCGAGCCCGAGTGTGTGGAAGTCTGATCAGCAAGCAATCTAGAAATCTCGTCTGAGGGTAAAGGTGCTGAAAGACTGAGGTGTTCCACCACTCTGGACTGGAGTTACGTAGAGTTATCTCCCGCTATGTGGCAATGTTTAGCTGGACAGTATCGGGCAGAGGAAGTATTATTGAGAGGTTAGTAGAATTGTCTGAAATACTGCAGTTGTCTACACACACCCCAACAAGATCCTCCTGAATGTTCTCCAATGCTCTTCAGCTTGGGAGGACCAAAAACCTTTGTGTATTTCAGCTCTACTGGTTTCCCATTCAAATGATAACATCTAGGAGGATAGACTGTAGGTGCAGCCAACCCCTACATTTAGGACATGCTGAAAAAGGGGCGGGGCTTTTAGGCTACTGCATGCTGTCAGTCACAATACTCTCTGTATGAGCTCTGGCTCATAAGAAACCTTCCACAGCTTTCCAGATACTTAGCTCCCATAATGCTTAGCAACAAATCAGGCAACATTGTAGAGAGATTGCTAAAGAGATGCTACTACTGCCTTGTATGCAACTTGACCAATCAAAACTATTAGGAAATACATTGGACAGCGTCTGGAATGTACCTTTATTTATTATTATGGTTATTGATTTATATAGAACAGATCTTGGGTAGATCAGGTTCAAGAACTGCTAATTATGCACCTGACAAGCTGCCTGTTACGAGCCAGCAACTCCTGGATCTCACTAGCTCCGCGCAAAGGTCTGGTTCAGTCTTACACATTACTGCTCCATTTGAAATTTCCATATTAGTTGCATTTGATCATCACTCATAGTATCCATCAGTCTGACTGCAAATCTGCATAAAGCTTAAGCTGGTCTGGCCACTTCATTCATTGAATTGTAGGTTTCTCCTCCGTCTGTCAGTGATTGGTCGCTGTGCTTCACAGAGGCTCTCCTCCATCTGTCAGTGATTGGCGGCCGTCCTTCACAGAGGCTATCCTCCGTCTGTCAGTGATTGGTGGCTGTCCTTCACAGAGGCTCTCCTCCCGCTGTGGTCAGTGATTGGTGGCTGTCCTTAACAGAGGCTCTCCTCCCGCTGTGGTCAGTAATTGGTGGCCGTCCTTCACAGAGGCTCTCCTCTATCTGTCAGTGATTGGTGGCCGTCCTTCACAGAGGCTCTCCTCCCGCTGTGGTCAGTGATTGGTGGCTGTCCTTCACAGAGGCTCTCCTCCATCTGTCAGTGATTGGCGGCCGTCCTTCACAGAGGCTCTCCTCTGTCTGTCAGTGATTGGTGGCTGTCCTTCACAGAGGCTCTCCTCCATCTGTCAGTGATTGGTCGCTGTCCTTCACAGAGGCTCTCCTCCATCTGTCAGTGATTGGTGGCTGTCCTTCACAGAGGCTCTCCTCCATCTGTCAGTGATTGGCGGCCGTCCTTCACAGAGACTCTCCTCCGTCTGTCAGTGATTGGCGGCCGTCCTTCACAGAGGCTCTCCTCCATCTGTCAGTGATTGGCGGCCGTCCTTCACAGAGACTCTCCTCCGTCTGTCAGTGATTGGCGGCCGTCCTTCACAGAGGCTCTCCTCCGTCTGTCAGTGATTGGTCGCTGTCCTTCACAGAGGCTCTCCTCCATCTGTCAGTGATTGGCGGCCGTCCTTCACAGAGGCTCTCCTCTGTCTGTCAGTGATTGGTGGCCGTCCTTCACAGAGGCTCTCCTCCGTCAGTGATTGGTGGCCGTCTTTCACAGAGGCTTTCCTCCATCTGTCAGTGATTGCTGGCCGTCCTTCACAGAGGCTCTCCTCCATCTGTCAGTGATTGGCGGCCGTCCTTCACAGTGGCTCTCCTCCCGCTGTCAGCGATTGGTGGCCGTCCTTCACAGAGGCTCTCCTCCCCCTGACGTCAGTGATTGGTCGCTGTCCTTCACAGAGGCTCTCTTCTGTTAGTGATTGGTGGCTGCCCTTCACAGAGGCTCTCCTCCGTCTGTCAATGATTGGTCACCATCCTTCACAGAGGCTCTCCTCCATCTGTCAGTGATTGGTGGCCGTCCTTCACAGAGGCTCTCCTCCCCTGTTGTCAGTGATTGGTTGCTATCCTTCACAGAGGCTCTCCTCTGTCTGCCAGTGATCGGTCACTGTCCTTCACAGAGGCTCTCCTCCATCTGTCAGTGATCAGTCACCGTCCTTCACAGAGGCTCTCCTCTGTCTTTCATTGATCGGTCGCCATACTTCACAGAGGTTCTCCTCCGTCTGTCAGTGATCGGTCACTGTCCTTCACAGAGGCTCTCCTCCATCTGTCAGTGATTGTTGGCTGTCCTTCACAGAGGCTCTCCTTCGTCTGTCAGTGATCAGTCACCGTCCTTCACAAAGGCTCTCCTCTATCTATCAGTGATCAGTCACCATCCTTCACAGAGGCTCTCCTCCATCTGTCAGTGATTGGTGGCCGTCCTTCACAGAGGCTCTCCTCCCCTGTTGTCAGTGATTGGTTGCTGTCCTTCACAGAGGCTCTCCTCCATCTGTCAGTGATCAGTCACCGTCCTTCACAGAGGCTCTCCTCTGTCTTTCATTGATCGGTCGCCATACTTCACAGAGGTTCTCCTCCGTCTGTCAGTGATCAGTCACCGTCCTTCACAGAGGTTCACCTCGGTCTGTCAGTGATTGGTCACTGTCCTTCCCAGAGGTTCTCCTCCGTCTGTCAGTGATCAGTCACTGTCCTTCACAGAGGTTCTCCTTCGTCTGTAAGTGATCAGTCACCGTCCTTCACAGAGGTTCTCCTCCGTCTGTCAGTGATCAGTCACCGTCCTTCACAGAGGCTCTCCTCTGTCTTTCATTGATCGGTCGCCATCCTTCACAGAGGCTCTCCTCCGTCTGTCAGTGATCGGTCACCGTCCTTCACAGAGGCTCTCCTCCATCTGTCAGTGATTGTTGGCTGTCCTTCACAGAGGCTCTCCTCTATCTGTCAGTGATTGGTCACTGTCCTTCACAGAGGTTCTCCTCCGTCTGTCAGTGATCAGTCACCGTCCTTCACAAAGGCTCTCCTCTATCTGTCAGTGATCAGTCACCGTCCTTCACAGAGGCTCTCCTCCGTCTGTCAGTGATTGGTCACTGTCCTTCACAGAGGTTCTCCTCCGTCTGTCAGTGATCAGTCACTGTCCTTCACAGAGGTTCTCCTCCGTCTGTCAGTGATCAGTCACCGTCCTTCACAAAGGCTCTCCTCTATCTGTCAGTGATCAGTCACCGTCCTTCACAGAGGTTCTCCTCCGTCTGTCAGTGATCAGTCACTGTCCTTCACAAAGGCTCTCCTCTATCTGTCAGTGATCAGTCACCGTCCTTCACAGAGGTTCTCCTCCGTCTGTCAGTGATCAGTCACCGTCCTTCACAAAGGCTCTCCTCCATCTGTCAGTGATCAGTCACCATCCTTCACAGAGGTTCTCCTCCATCTGTCAGTGATTGGTGATAGTCCCTAACAGAAGCTCTCTTCCCTCTCAGTGGTTGAGTGCTGTCCCTCACAGAGGCTCTTCTCCCTGTCAGTGATTGGTCACCATCCTTCTTTTTGTGCGGCAGTCTGACACACATACGGTGCTGGTGAGCTAGCCTGACATGCTTGTGCGGCACACTAAATTTTCTTTTCAACAGTTGGCGGCCTGCAGAGGAGCCGCCTCTTATGGTATCATTACTTTCTCCAGTGATTATATCTTGTGTGTTTACAGGCCTCCGTCTGGGCGGGAATCCTGATTGGCTGCTATGAGTGAATGCAGCAATGCTAGTGTTGGGTTTTGCTATCACTGATACTCGGAGAGGGGGGGGGGGGGGGGGTGGGTAACACCAAAACAATCAGTCTGGTCCTCTTCATACACAATCAACACGAAGCAGACAAGATGGCTGCACATCCGTATCTTACCGATTTCACAGACGACTGTTACACCCAATAATCACCGTACTGCCTTCCGAGTGCGTCAGACCTACAATGTAGCTACTGCTCATGTGCACTGATACAGCAATGCGAATGTTACTCTATGAAAGCCATGAATACGTCTCCAGAATTAGCCCCTCCCCATTACTCCGCCTCCAGGCCAGACATGTGTCTGCAGCTGCTGGGGTCCCAGCGAGTATAATGTGACGAGGCCCCCTTAAGGCCTCTACAGGTAATTACAGAGATGTATTGTCTCCTTTGCTTGCCTCCCATTAACATAGAAACACTAGCTACGTGATGTATGAGAGTAGATCCGGCCACCAACAAACTCAAACTCCATTTACCCACGGCTATGTGTTCAATATGCAGCCTGGAACCTCACCCTGCATTGCAAGCACTCCAATCTATTCAGAAGGTAATAAACCTTATCTCTTTTAGTACATTGGAGATGAGAAGGACGCTTGTCCTCTCCCCTCCCATATTTCTGCTCCTCACTAATTGGCTGAGGCCAGTTCAGTGTGACATAAGGCTGAAATTTGATCTTGCTGTGCTTTACAAAGCAAACTAGCTGAGACAATGGAGATTCTATGAGAAAAAAGGTAAGGGAGGAAATGACATCAGGTGTGGCTTCAGTCAGAGGGAAGCAAAATAGCAAATGCTTGGAACAGTATTGTCTCTATTTTTTATATAAAATTCACTGAAATCAAAATGTTGGACAGTGCAATACAACTGTTATATAAGTAGAGCAAGCAGTTATCTACTTATATATGTGTTTTTGTTCCTGGCATAATATGGCTGACGCTGCTGCTGTAAGTCATGTGATCTAAGGGCGGAGCCAAAATGTGCGCCGACGCTGCTGCTGCAAGTCATGTGATCTAAGGGCGGAGCCAAAATGTGCGCCGACGCTGCTGCTGTAAGTCATGTGATCTAAGGGCGGAGCACCGCAGGCAAAAGCAGTCATTAGTGATGTTGGGTTGTGTGGATCACAACATTGATAAAACAATTAGCCTTAAGCCGATTTCTAATGAATTTGCCAAACCTGCTGACTCCTGAAACAAGGTGCAAGTTGGCTCTGGACAATGTATCCATGGCAACAGATGCCGCCTGCTCTCAGGGCCTCCAATTCAATGACCTTTCCTCACAGCTCATCAGGAAAACCTCTTAAGGGCCTGTACACACTGCTGCGCTTGCGCTGCGTTTTTAAAAACGCATGCGCTTGCGATTTTGCTTGCGTTTTTCAGTGTGTACAGGCCCTTAAGTGAACCCGAAGTAAGAGGGATATGGAGGCTGCCATATTTGTTTCCTGTTACACAATACCAGTTGCCTGGCTGTCCTGCTGATCTCTCTGGCTGCAGTAGTGTCTGAATCACACACCTGAAACAAGCATGCAGCCAATCCAATCTGACTTCAGTCACCAGATCTGCTGCATGCTTGTTCAGGGGCTATGGCTAAAGTTATTACAGGCAGAGGATGAGCAGGACAGCCAGGCAACTGGTATTGTGTAAAATAAAATAAATATGGCAGCCTCCATATGTCTCTCACCTCAGGTTCCCTTTAAGCCAGCAGCAGCTCCGTCCTGCGGGGGAGGGGAATGAACACCCAGGGAAGACAGGAAAGAATGAGTAGTGGGGGAGGGGAATAAACCACCAGCGGGGGAGGGGAATAAAGGAACGGGAGGGGAATAAAGGAACGGGAGGGGGGAGGGGAATGAATGACTGGGAGGGGAATGAACAACCAGTGGGGGAGGGGAATAAAGGAACGGGAGGGGGGAGGGGGGAGGGGAATGAACGACCAGCGCATATTGCCTGCAGGGAAATACTGACTGTCCTGTCTGTACAGATATCAGCTCTATAAAAAGGAGGATTGCGCCATGAAAAACAAAACAAACAAAAAAAAACGACCTTCGGCTATCCGCTATTAATAATAGTAGGATAAGGCACCGTCCCTGTGGAAATCCTGTAAGAAGTGTGTGTAGCAATCCTTCTGTCAGCCACTAGAGGTCAGTGTTAGAAGACAGAGATGCTTCTCTATACTTCTCTCCCAACAGTGACCTCTAGTGTACAGAAGTAAAAAGCAGCGTTCAATCAGCAAAGCTACAACTCTGAGAATGCCAGAACACTGCAAGCAAACCTGAACAGAAAGCAAACCTGAGAGATAATTAATTATAAGTGTGGTAGTGATGGAACGTCCCTGCAGTCTTATATTCTTATTTTCTGTGTAATTCAATACAGCATCCATTTCAGTGCGACTGATTACAATCTGCCTCATTTGCCAACAGTCAGAAAAAAACTGACATTTTCAGCTCTCTTTAGTTATCAGCAGTGTTTGCTCACCCAGATAAATGTGCTTCTGTTTACTGTTCTCTATTTGCATACAGAGAATAGTCAAAAAAAAAGCTGAGCTGAGTACTACATGTACCCATGTTTATCTCATCATGTCCATTTCAGGAATGCTTTAAGCCAGACAGCCAAAAAATGTGAAAAGTGGCTCCCTGACGCCAAACTAACAATACAGTGATGTAGCAGTGTGTCCCAGGATGCCACTCCCCCCCCCCCCCTCAGTACCTTCTGACTGGCTCCCTGACGCCAAACTAACAATACAGTGATGTAGCAGTGTGTCCCAGGATGCCACTCCCCCCCCCCTCAGTACCTTCTGACTGGGCCTATAGCAGGGCCTCATGCCTCAGACTGCCAGGTTCCCATGGAATGTGGGAGGGAGCTTGTCTGGGTTAGTTGATGCCATTACCCCCCCCCCCCCCCCCCCCTCAGTACCTTCTAGCTGGGCCTATAGCAGGGCCTCATGCCTCAGACTACCAGGTTCACATGGAATGTGGGAGGGAGCTTGTCTGTCTGTATCAGAGGATGCCACTCCCCCCCTCAGTACCTAAAGGCAGGGCCTATAGCAGGGCCTCATGCCTCAAACTGCCAGGTTCCCATGGAATGTGGGAGGGAGCTTGTCTGTCTGTATCAGAGGATGCCACTCCCCCCCTCAGTACCTAAAGGCAGGGCCTATAGCAGGGCCTCATGCCTCAAACTGCCAGGTTCCCATGGAATGTGGGAGGGAGCTTGTCTGTCTGTGTCAGAGGAAGCCACTCCCCCCAGCACCTTCTGGCTGGGCCTATAGCAGGGCCTCAAGCCTCAGACTGCCAGGTTCCCATGGAATGTGGGAGGGAGCTTGTCTGTGTCAGTGGATGCCACTCCCCCCAGCACCTTCTGGCTGGGCCTATAGCAGGGCCTCATGCCTCAGACTGCCAGGTTCCCATGGAATGTGGGAGGGAGCTTGTCTGTCTGTATCAGCGGATGGCTTGCTTACAGTCATGTAACGGAATGCAAAATCGCAAATACGAAAAGCTGTGTCCAGAATTGGCAGGGGTAAGTGTGAAGGCCCTATGTGTCTCTTTCAAGCACATCTTCTCTACCTTACAGGTCGCCCTTCTACCTTAGTTGCCGGTGCACTCCTCCTGCAGGTACACCACTCCTGCATACACATGAACTCAGAAACAAATGGAGACGGCACACAAAGGGCTTCAGCAAGTTATCTGTATTGACAGCATACAGAGGCACATGACATGTTTCGGGCGGAGCCCTTCCTCAGGTGTGACACCGCCCGAAACAGGTCACGTTCCTCTGTGTGCTGTCAATACAGATAACTTGCTGAAGCCCTTTGTGTGCCGTCTCCATTTGTTCCTGAGTAAGTGTAAAGACACCGTGGGCCTGATTCACAAAGCGGTGCTAACAGTTAGCACGCTGGTGAAAAGCCCTTTATCACGCCTAAACTCAGTTTAGGCATGATAAGTTTAGGCATGGTAAGTTTAGGTGTGATAAGTTTAGGCATGATAAGTTTAGGCGTGATAAGTTTAGGCGTGATAAGTTTAGGCGTGATAAGTTTAGGCGTGATAAGTTTAGGCGTGATAAGTTTAGGCGTGATAAGTTTAGGCGTGATAAGTTTAGGCGTGATAAGTTTAGGCGTGATAAGTTTAGGCGTGATAAGTTTAGGCGTGATAAGTTTAAGCACCAACTGGGTTAGCACCGCAGTGCACAGCTGATCAAAAGTTTTGCGCTAGCAAAGTCTGGTGCACTTCACATAGAGTTTAATGGCGCTGCTTTGCGTGCGGGACTTTGCACGCGATCTAAACTTATCATGCCTAAATTTATCACGCCTAAACTGGCTTTTCACCAGCGTGGTGCAATGGTTATCACGTCTAAAGTCTCTAACTGGGTTAGCACCGCTTTGTGAATCGAGCCCCTTTTGCACTTTTATGGCAAGATTGTCACATAAATGCAGTGTTCTGTAGCATAGACGACTGCCACAGCTGAGAAGGGACCGCCGCACACTCTGAAACGCGTCATTATGTGACAGTCTCGTCATAAAGCCGCAGGATTGGGATAATCCCGCCCCCTTTTTTCATTCTATTTCTAGATAGATCTGTGGCTTACCTCACAACCGCAATATATTTGTCATGCAATTATTGGTTGTTTTTTTATCACCAAATAACCAGAATCATGTAGCCTAAAAGAGATTATAGAGATATTATTTATCTGATTTAGCAGCACTGAGTCACGCAGATATTACGGTATAGCAGAAGAGCAATATATATATATAAATGATAACTGGAGACTGGAGTGAAATGATGTTCATTAATCATAGGGGGGCTGTTATTCTGCTCAGAGGGGCTCCCCGACTCCCTGAAGACAAGTGCCAAAATACAGACGAGTTCCACCTCTAAACTGGAGTAAAAAGGGATACAATCCTTGAGAATATTTATTTTCTATAAATGTGACTTGTGTTGTATGGCGCTGGTTAGTTTATAACCGGTGATTTTTCTTTCTTTGGTAAAGGGGCGGGGCATTGTACAGCAAAAACAAGGATTGCTTACAGAGTAAATAAAAATCGATATGCTGAATGAAACACGTTGTGTGATTATTATTATTATAACCCTGAAGTGACCACAACTCTTTACCACCTCTCACTGCTAGTTCTGCTAGTCTTCCTTTACTATCATTCTGATTTAGTAGCCAGAGTTTTACATTCCCAGAATGCACGGCTCCTGGTTGGTTACACCTGCTGTCTATGGCAGCCTTGTGAGAATGACCATTTACCTGCAGGTGTAATAAGACACATGGAAAGGGATGTGCGGAGCGTCTGCGGTGGTCCAGGTAAAGATGGGTCAGCTGTTTGTGGAAGAGGCATTTGGATTGGCTACTCTGGCAGCTGCTGCAGTTATTATTCTGCACACGATTGGTCCACAAGCAGCAGCTGAGTAGTATTACAGGAAGCAGCGGGATACTAGATGTTATTGTTTCTGCTCTTGGGTCCAGCACACATCCAAGGCTCCTTTCACACTATACACGTTGTGTTCCGCATCCTGATAAAGCTGCACCATAGCCTGGCACTGCGACCCGAACACTGCAGCCTACAGTCCACAGACTTTATGGCACGGCCCGGTAACACAGGGAATGCTGTGCCTGAAGCAATCACCAGAAGGTACGGCAAAGATGTACATTTGGTGACCAGTGTGGCTTGTACGGCAGATTAGCCAGAAAAAGGAACTCCCCAAGAAAAGCTAAACAAAGTCTATTAAACACACCCTGAAAATCCTGAGACTAAATACACACACGTTACAGTCACACGAGACTAAAATCCAACTAACTGACCAAATGATATAAATGGTAGAAAGCCAACATAAGTAGCTCCCCATCCAGTCACCATGCCTACAGTGAAGCATGGCGGTGGTGACATCCTGGTGCAGGGTTGTTTATGGTAGGGACGGGCAATAGTCAGCTCTCTGTCCAGTCACCATGGCTACAGTGAAGCATGGCGGTGGTCACATCCTGGTGCAGGGTTGTTTATGGTAGGGACAGGCAATAGTCAGCTCTCTGTGTAGTCACCATGGCTACAGTGAAGCATGGCAGTGGTGACATCCAGGTGCAGGGTTGTTTATGGTAGGGACAGGCAATAGTGAGGCTACAAGGAAAATGGATGTTACACACGGATTCTGCTTCTCACTCATTATTTGGTTTTCAGCTTTTTGGTGGGTCTTTCATCTTCGTCTTCCAGAGTCTCCAGCATTTTGGGGCAGGCGGTGTGTGCCACTTTCCATGCCCACAGACACAGCTCCACACGGTGCGGGGTCCACGAGTCCTGCCCACCTGCAACACACAAACAATGGACAGTTTGTACAATAAAAGGAATACTCTATAACATCTTCCCTATCGGGTTTACATACAGCCCATTCCTCTATTGGGGTTTCCTTTACAAAGGGCACAGTATGGCCTAGTGCACACAGCGGTTTTGGTAGCGTTTTTTTAGAACCGCTTGCGGGTGCGGATCCGCTTGGGTAATGTATTTCAATGGGCTGGTGCACACCAGAGCGGTAGGCGTTTTGCAGAAACGCATTCTCCCCGGGCTGCAGCAGATTTTGGATTGCGGGTGCGTTTCTGCCTGTATAGGAAATACGCAAACCACTCTGAAAAACGCCTGTTCAGAGCGGTTTTGCCGGCGTTTTTGTTACAGAAGCTGTTCAGTAACAACTTTACTGCAACAATATATGACATATGCTACACAAAAAAACGCTATGCAAAACGCTTCATAATAATAAGAAAAAAACGCATCAAAAACCGCTAGCGTTTTGCGGATCTGCTAGCGGTTTTTGGTGTGCACTGGGCCTATGTGAGATTTTATCCTTTATATTGTTTTTATGATTGAACACCAACAGTCTGTACTTATCCCTCCTGCTTATTCCTATGGAGGCAGCACTGAGCTGATACCCCTAGAGCCTGGATCTGGCTGGCAGAACAACACTTAGGCTCTAACGATCGGATCGGACCAACATCCACCAGATATGTGACAGGGATCTGATCATTCAAATCACACTAAGAGAAACCGTGACCAAGAACTGAACTTCGTCCCAATCAGTAGCTGATACCCCCTTTTATGTGAGAAATCTATTGCTTTTCACAAACAGGCCATCAGGGGGCGCTGTATGACTGATATTGTGGTGAAAACCCTCCCACAAGAAACTCTGAGAACCATGCTACTCCTGGCAGTTTCCTGTCTGTGAACCTTGCTGCATTGTGGGAAATGGCTGTTTACAGCTGTTTCCAACTGCCAAAAACCATGCAGCAGCTACATCACCTGCCAACAGTAAAAATGTCACCATGTGATAAATGTCGGAATGTAAATCAGGGAGAGGAAAGATTTTACAATAGGCAAACACTGACATTTATACATAATTATTGTAAAAATGAAGCACTTTTTTATTACATTATTTTCACTGGAGTTCCTCTTTAAGGTGCCCATACATCAGACAATGCCTGGGCAGATCTCACTCTGATCAAATATGATTAGAGAGAGAGAGATCTGTTGGCAGACCATACACCGCAGGCCGATTCCTGATCCATTTCAGCATGAAATCTCTTGGGAATCTTCTGAATCGGCCCCGTCTTCCCCCTCGCCACTGTCCCCCCCAATGTAATATGCATGTAATGAGTGCATTTATACTTACCTGTCTTGTGTCACTGTGCCTGTCCCTCTTCTGAATCTGCAGCTCTGCCAGTATCGGTACACATGCCGCCGGTGTGCTATGTGCTGGCAGCATGTATGGGGCTATGGAAGAGCGGACGGGCACAGCGACACAGTACAGGTCATGTAATAAATACACACAGCTATACATGACCTGTCCTGTATCGCTTTTCCTGTTCCTCTTCTGAATCTGCCGCTCTGCCAGGATCGGTACAAATGCCACCGGCTATGGAAGAACGGCACAGCGACACAGGACAGGTCATGTAATAAATACACACATTACACTCACGGTTATACATTAGGGGAGCAGCGCCGGGGGTTTCATCGCTTGTCCGGATATCGCTAGCCGTTACTGCTGCGCACCCGATCCACGGACGACGTCTTCCAGCATGTCCCATGGATTGCTGCACTTGGCGACACCGATGTTCATCGGATTGGATAATAATAATTGTATAGTCGATAGGCCGCCAAGTCGCCGGATGTCTGGCCACCTTTAGCCTTATAACTGGGGCTGCTGTGAGCGGAGATGCTGCAGTCACTTGTTATTGGACAATGAAGCATTGTGGACACCATGGTGGACAATAAATTATCCTGTATAACACATAAACCCTGCTGGAGAGAGAGAAAGCACCTTATACGGAGCACAGGATATAGAGCGGCACTGTACCAATAAAAGGCAGACTGTGCTGCCACCTTGTGGCCACAGGAAGGACAACAGACAGAATCATTTCTACAGGTACAGTATGTACATGTGTGTAAGCTTGCACATCCACCAACCAGATGTGTGTGTTATACTAAAAGATTATATATATCTATATCTATATCTATCTATCTATCCCCCCCCCCTCCATGTCTGTTGGCCTAGCAGGCCTCTTCTGCATACATTTACAGATCTCTTACTACCTGGGATGATATGTTCTGGGGGTCTGCAGTCCCCCCCCCCCCAACCTGCACACCTGGGCGGAGCTACAAACAGCCAATCAGATTTCACCCATTCATGTCAATGCTGTTTCCTACAGATGGGAGACAGCCCTCCTTAGCACACCATCAGCATGGAGTTTGTATGTGTTATATAGATTTGTGTGGGCTACACAATATTGCTATGATAGCCTGCTGAAATACATTTATGTCCCTTCCATGTGACCCATCTCACTAGTTCTGCTGTTTGTGCTACAGATTGCAGAACACCTTCTACATGGAGTTTGTATGTTTTACACATAATTGTGAGGGATACACAATATTGCGGTCTTACTCTGCGGCAGTAAAGTTATGTACCAGCCATGTGCCCCACTAGCCATAGCTCTGTGGTTTCTGCTACAGATGGGCAACAACTTATAACACCATCTACATGGAGTTTGTATGTTTTACACATAATTGTGTGGGTTACACAATATTGCTGTCTTACTCTGCTGCAGTAAAGTTATGTACCAGCCATGTGCCCCACTAGCCATAGCTCTGTGGTTTCTGCTACAGATGGGCAACAACTTATAACACCATCTACATGGAGTTTGTATGTGTTATATAGATTGGTGTGAGTGACACAATGTCCCTGTCTAAGCTGCTGCAATACAGTTATGTCCTTTCCCTGAGCCCCAGTAGCCATATCTCTGCTGGGAGACAGCCCTCCTTACCACACTATCAGCATGGAGTTTGTATGTGTTATATAGATTGGTGTGAGTGACACAATGTTCCTGTCTTAGGCTGCTGCAATAAAGTTATGTCCTTTCCCTGAGCCCCAGTAGCCATATCTCTGCTGGGAGACAGCCCTCCTGACCACACTATCAGCATGGAGTTTGTATGTGTTATATAGATTGGTGTGAGTGACACAATGTTCCTGTCTTAGGCTGCTGCAATAAAGTTATGTCCTTTCCCTGAGCCCCAGTAGCCATATGTCTGCTGTTTGTGCTACAGATGGGAGACAGCCCTCCATACCACACTATCTGCATGGAGGTTGTAGGTTTTATACATTTGTGCGGGTTTCACAATATTGCTTCCTCAGCCGGCTGCAAGTAAGTCATCCCCCATCATGCTGCTCTACCATGCCTTATTGCTGCTGTTCACACTCCAAAGGGTCTATAGTCCTCCCTAGCACCGTAACTGCATGGAGTTTGTATGTGTATTCCCGGATTATGTCACCTGCACTCAAGCTATCGGCCTTCTTCTGGAGCTCCTGCAGGAACCGCTGGTAATGCTTCAGATTGTACTGGACAGGGGTGAGCCCAGGAACACTCTCCACAGCTTCATCCGCCATGAACGCCACCAGGTCCGGAGCTCCGGCACACAGGATGGCTGCAGGACAGACCAGAGGAAGCCGTCAGCAATATTACTGTTATTCTACTTCATACACTCCTACACATCATACCATCACAGGGTTATTAGTGTGGCTGTAAGGAGGGAATTTCCTGCACACTGCTGACTTCCTGTCCAGGTCCCTCACCAAGCACATGACTGGCTGCCTCTCCTCAGAGGAGAGCATTTCCTGCACACAGCTGACTTCCTGTCCAGCTCCCTTACCAAGCACATGACTGGCTGCCTCTCCTCAGAGGAGAGCATTTCCTGCGCACAGCTGACTTCCTGTCCAGCTCCCTTACCAAGCACATGACTGGCTGCCTCTCCTCAGAGGAGAGCATTTCCTGCGCACAGCTGACTTCCTGTCCAGCTCCCTCACCAACCACATGACTGGCTGCCTCTCCTCAGAGGAGAGCATTTCCTGCACACTGCTGACTTCCTGTCCAGCTCCCTCACCAAGCACATGACTGGCTGCCTCTCGTCTCCTCAGAGGAGAGCATTTCCTGCGCACAGCTGACTTCCTGTCCAGGTCCCTCACCAAGCACATGACTGGCTGCCTCTCCTCAGAGGAGTGCATTTCCTGCACACTGCTGACTTCCTGTCCAGCTCCCTCACCAAGCACATGACTGGCTGCCTCTCCTCAGAGGAGAGCATTTCCTGCGCACAGCTGACTTCCTGTCCAGCTCCCTCACTAAGCACATGACTGGCTGCCTCTCCTCAGAGGAGAGCATTTCCTGCGCACAGCTGACTTCCTGTCCAGCTCCCTCACCAAGCACATGACTGGCTGCCTCTCCTCAGAGGAGTGCATTTCCTGCGCACTGCTGACTTCCTGTCCAGGTCCCTCACCAAGCACATGACTGGCTGCCTCTCCTCAGAGGAGAGCATTTCCTGCGCACAGCTGACTTCCTGTCCAGCTCCCTTACCAAGCACATGGAATGGCTGCCTCTCGGGTAGGCTTTATGGTGTCAGGAAGAGGTTAAAGGCTCCTGAGCGTCTCATTCTAAAAATATATAAAACAAACCTCGCCCTAAGGGTCCTTTTACACTTAATCAGTTGCTCTCAGTTATAACTGAAAGAAAACTGATTTTCAAAGTAATGCCCATGTTTTCCTATTGCACCTTTCACACTTAACGCGTTTTAACTGAAATCTTCTTCCAATACTATGGAAAAAAAACGCGTACCAAAGCGCACTAATGCATACCAACTGATTAAGTGTAGACAGGGCCTAAGGAAGGTTTGTAAATGTTGTGGGCTTTTGTGGGGGGGCAGTGTTGATTTACTTATCAATAAGCGGCAGTGTTGATCTGCTCTGTAGTCTTCCATCTATATGAGGGCACCCATCTTGCTGCTGTTGGTGTCACAGAACTGCAGGTGTAAATTGCCCGCGCTGATGTCCCTCGGAGTAGTCATTAATGTGATTACTTCTGCCGGCATGCACAGTGGAGTTCGGGGACACAAGACGTCACCGCAGGCACTTCAAACCTGCAGCTCTGTGGCACCAACAGCAGCAAAAGGGACACCTGGATATAGAGGGGGGCCATGGAGCAGCCCCCTGCACCCACAAAAGCCCACCCCATTCACAACCCTCCCTAAGGGGGAGGTTTGTTTTATATATGTTTACATGTTTTCTATGTTCAGGTGCCTTCAAGGTTACAGCCATATGTAATGGAGGCCATCTTTGGCTTGCACTCACCTGAGGCTGTGGCAGGACCCACACCTTTCAGGTGGCAGAGTTCATCCACAGCTTTTCCCACATCTGGGAGAAACTCAAAGGCTTTCTTGGTGTGTCTCTCCACAATGTCCTCTGGGTTTGACTCCACCATCTTCTGTAAACGTGGGCGGAACTTCCCCCTCTGTCCAAAAACAAACACAAAACGCGTCAAGAGAGCCATACCATCCGTGCCTAGAGAGCCACACCATCCGTGCCTAGAGAGCCACACCATCCGTGCCTAGAAAGCCACACCATCCGTGCCTAGAGAGCCACACCATCCGTGCCTAGAGAGCCACACCATCCGTGCCTAGAGAGCCACACCATCCGTGCCTAGAGAGCCACACCATCCGTGCCTAGAGAGCCACACCATCCGTGCCTAGAGATCCACACCATCCGTGCCTAGAGAGCCACACCATCCGTGCCTAGAGAGCCACACCATCCGTGTCTAGAGAGCCACACCATCCGTGTCTAGAGAGCCACACCATCCACGCCTAGAGAGCCACACCATCCGTGCCTAGAGAGCCACACCATCCGTGCCTAGAGAGCCACACCATCCGTGCCTAGAGAGCCACACCATCAGTGCCTAGAGAGCCACACCATCCGTGCCTAGAGAGCCACACCATCCGTGCCTAGAGAGCCACACCATCCGTGTCTAGAGAGCCACACCATCCGTGTCTAGAGAGCCACACCATCCGTGCCTAGAGAGCCACACCATCCGTGCCTAGAGAGCCACACCATCCGTGTCTAGAGAGCCACACCATCCGTGTCTAGAGAGCCACACCATCCGTGTCTAGAGAGCCACACCATCCGTGTCTAGAGAGCCACACCATCCGTGTCTAGAGAGCCACACCATCCGTGTCTAGAGAGCCACACCATCCGTGTCTAGAGAGCCACACCATCCGTGCCTAGAGAGCCACACCATCCGTGCCTAGAGAGCCACACCAGCCACGCCTAGAGAGCCACACCATCCACGCCTAGAGAGCCACACCATCCACGCCTAGAGAGCCACACCATCCACGTCTAGAGAGCCACACCATCCATGTCTAGAGAGCCACACCATCCATGCCTAGAGAGCCACACCATCCATGCCTAGAGAACCACACCATCCGTGCCTAGAGAGCCACACCAGCCACGCCTAGAGAGCCACACCAGCCACGCCTAGAGAGCCACACCAGCCACGCCTAGAGAGCCACACCATCCACGCCTAGAGAGCCACACCATCCGTGTCTAGAGAGCCACACCATCCGTGTCTAGAGAGCCACACCATCCGTGTCTAGAGAGCCACACCATCCAGAGCCACACCATCCACGCCTAGAGAGCCACACCATCCACGCCTAGAGAGCCACACCATCCATGCCTAGAGAGCCACACTATCCGTGTCTAGAGAGCCACACCATCCAGAGCCACACCATCCATGCCTAGAGAGCCACACTATCCGTGCCTAGAGAGCCACACCATCCATGCCTAGAGAGCCATACCATCCACGTCTAGAGAGCCACACCATCCATGCCTAGAGAGCCATACCATCCATGTCTAGAGAGCCATACCATCCATGTCTAGAGAGCCACACCATCCATGTCTAGAGAGCCACACCATCCGTGCCTAGAGAGCCACACCATCCGTGCCTAGAGAGCCACACCATCCGTGCCTAGAGAGCCACACCATCCGTGCCTAGAGAGCCACACCATCCGTGCCTAGAGAGCCACACCAGCCACGCCTAGAGAGCCATACCATCCAGGTCTAGAGAGCCATACCATCCATGCCTAGAGAGCCACTCCATCCACGCCTAGAGAGCCACACCATCCACGCCTAGAGAGGCACACCATCCACGCCTAGAGAGCCATACCATCCACGTCTACAGAGCCACACTATCCACGCCTAGAGAGCCACACCATCCACGTCTACAGAGCCACACTATCCATGCCTAGAGAGCCACTCCATCCACGTCTACAGAGCCACACCATCCATATCTAGAGAGCCACACCATCCATGTCTAGAGAGCCATACCATCCACGCCTAGAGAGCCACACCATCCAGGTCTACAGAGCCACACCATCCGTGCCTAGAGAGCCATACCATCCACGCCTAGAAAGCCACACCATCCATGCCTAGAGAGCCACACCATCCACGCCTAGAGAGCCACACCATCCACGCCTAGAGAGCCACACCATCCACGCCTAGAGAGCCACACCATCCGTGTCTAGAGAGCCACACCATCCACGTCTAGAGAGCCACACCATCCATGCCTAGAGAGCCACACCATCCATGTCTAGAGAGCCACACCATCCATGTCTAGAGAGCCACACCATCCATGCCTAGAGAGCCACACCATCCATGCCTAGAGAGCCACACCATCCAGGTCTAGAGAGCCACACCATCCACGTCTACAGAGCCACACCATCCACGCCTAGAGAGCCACACCAGCCACGCCTAGAGAGTCACACCAGCCACGCCTAGAGAGCCACACCATCCACGTCTAGAGAGCCACACCATCCGTGCCTAGAGAGCCACACCATCCACGCCTAGAGAGCCACTCCATCCACGCCTAGAGAGCCACACCATCCACGCCTAGAGAGCCACACCATCCACGCCTAGAGAGCCATACCATCCACGTCTACAGAGCCACACTATCCGTGTCTAGAGAGCCAAACCATCCACGTCTAGAGAGCCATACCATCCACGTCTAGAGAGCCACACCATCCACGTCTACAGAGCCACACTATCCATGCCTAGAGAGCCACTCCATCCACGTCTACAGAGCCACACCATCCACGCCTAGAGAGCCACACCATCCATGTCTAGAGAGCCATACCATCCACGCCTAGAGAGCCACACCATCCATGCCTAGAGAGCCACACCATCCATGCCTAGAGAGCCACACCATCCATGTCTAGAGAGCCATACCATCCACGCCTAGAGAGCCACACCATCCACGCCTAGAGAGCCACACCATCCACGCCTAGAGAGCCACACCATCCACGCCTAGAGAGCCACACCATCCACGCCTAGGGAGCCACACCATCCACGCCTAGAGAGCCACACCAGCCATGCCTAGAGAGCCACACCATCCACGCCTAGAGAGCCACACCATCCACGCCTAGAGAGCCACACCATCCGTGTCTAGAGAGCCACACCATCCGTGTCTAGAGAGCCACACCATCCGTGTCTAGAGAGCCACACCATCCAGAGCCACACCATCCACGCCTAGAGAGCCACACCATCCACGCCTAGAGAGCCACACCATCCATGCCTAGAGAGCCACACTATCCGTGCCTAGAGAGCCACACCATCCATGCCTAGAGAGCCACACTATCCGTGCCTAGAGAGCCACACCATCCACGCCTAGAGAGCCATACCATCCACGTCTAGAGAGCCACACCATCCATGCCTAGAGAGCCATACCATCCACGTCTAGAGAGCCACACCATCCACGTCTAGAGAGCCACACCATCCACGTCTAGAGAGCCACACCATCCACGCCTAGAGAGCCACACCATCCACGCCTAGAGAGCCACACCATCCACGCCTAGAGAGCCATACCATCCACGCCTAGAGAGCCACACCATCCATGCCTAGAGAGCCACACCATCCACATCTAGAGACCCACACCATCCACGCCTAGAGAGCCACACCATCCACGCCTAGAGAGCCACACCATCCACGCCTAGAGAGCCACACCATCCACGCCTAGAGAGCCACACCATCCACGCCTAGAGAGCCACACCAGCCACGCCTAGAGAGCCACACCATCCACGTCTACAGAGCCACACCATCCACGCCTAGAGAGCCACACCATCCACGCCTAGAGAGCCACACCAGCCACGCCTAGAGAGTCACACCAGCCACACCTAGAGAGCCACACCATCCACGTCTAGAGAGCCACACCATCCGTGCCTAGAGAGCCACACCATCCACGCCTAGAGAGCCACTCCATCCACGCCTAGAGAGCCACACCATCCACGCCTAGAGAGCCACACCATCCACGCCTAGAGAGCCATACCATCCACGTCTACAGAGCCACACTATCCGTGTCTAGAGAGCCACACCATCCACGTCTAGAGAGCCACACCAGCCACGTCTAGAGAGCCACACCAGCCACGCCTAGAGAGCCACACCAGCCACGCCTAGAGAGCCACACCCTCCACGCCTAGAGAGCCACACCCTCCACGCCTAGAGAGCCACACCCTCCACGCCTAGAGAGCCACACCCTCCACGCCTAGAGAGCCACACCCTCCACGCCTAGAGAGCCACACCGCCACACCATCCGTGCCTAGAGAGCCACACCATCCGTGCCTAGAGAGCCACACCATCCGTGCCTAGAGAGCCACACCATCCACGCTTAGAGAGCCACACCATCCACGCCTAGAGAGCCACACCATCCACGCCTAGAGAGCCACACCATCCACGCCTAGAGAGCCACACCATCCACGCCTAGAGAGCCACACCATCCACGCCTAGAGAGCCACACCATCCACGCCTAGAGAGCCACACCAGCCACGCCTAGAGAGTCACACCAGCCACCCCTAGAGAGCCACACCCTCCACGCCTAGAGAGCCACACCATCCATGTCTAGAGAGCCACACCATCCATGCCTAGAGAGCCATACCATCCAGGTCTACAGAGCCACACCATCCACGCCTAGAGAGCCACACCATCCACGCCTAGAGAGCCACACCAGCCACGCCTAGAGAGCCACACCAGCCACGCCTAGAGAGCCACACCATCCACGCCTAGAGAGCCACACCATCCACGCCTAGAGAGCCACACCCTCCACGCGCCTAGAGAGCCACACCATCCACGCCTAGAGAGCCACACCATCCACGCCTAGAGAGCCACACCATCCACGCCTAGAGAGCCACACCATCCACGCCTAGAGAGCCACACCAGCCACGCCTAGAGAGCCACACCAGCCACGCCTAGAGAGCCACACCAGCCACGCCTAGAGAGCCACACCAGCCACGCCTAGAGAGCCACGTCTACAGAGCCACACCATCCACATCTAGAGAGCCACACCATCCACGCCTAGAGAGCTACACCCTCCACGCCTAGAGAGCCATACCATCCACGCCTAGAGAGCCACACCATCCACGCCTAGAGAGCCACACCATCCACGCCTAGAGAGCCACACCATCCACGCCTAGAGAGCCACACCATCCACGTCTAGAGAGCCACACCATCCACGTCTAGAGAGCCACACCATCCACGTCTACAGAGCCACACCATCCACGCCTAGAGAGCCACACCATCCACGCCTAGAGAGCCACACCAGCCACGCCTAGAGAGCCACACCAGCCACGCCTAGAGAGCCACACCCTCCACGCCTAGAGAGCCACGTCTACAGAGCCACACCATCCACATCTAGAGAGCCACACCATCCACGCCTAGAGAGCCACACCCTCCACGCCTAGAGAGCCATACCATCCACGCCTAGAGAGCCACACCATCCACGCCTAGAGAGCCATACCATCCACGCCTAGAGAGCCACACCATCCACGCCTAGAGAGCCACACCATCCACGTCTAGAGAGCCACACCATCCACGTCTACAGAGCCACACCATCCACGCCTAGAGAGCCACACCATCCACGCCTAGAGAGCCACACCAGCCACGCCTAGAGAGCCACACCAGCCACGCCTAGAGAGCCACACCAGCCACGCCTAGAGAGCCACACCAGCCACGCCTAGAGAGCCACACCAGCCATGCCTAGAGACCATCCATGCCTAGAGAGCCACACCATCCATGCCTAGAGAGCCACACCATCCACGCCTAGAGAGCCACACCATCCACGCCTAGAGAGCCACACCATCTGTGCCTAGAGAGCCACACCATCCGTGCCTAGAGAGCCACACCATCCGTGCCTAGAGAGCCACACCAGCCGCGCCTAGAGAGCCACACCATCCGTGCCTAGAGAGCCACACCATCCGCGCCTAGAGAGCCACACCATCCGTGCCTAGAGAGCCACACCATCCGTGCCTAGAGAGCCACACCATCCGTGCCTAGAGAGCCACACCATCCGTGCCTAGAGAGCCATACCATCCACGTCTACAGAGCCTCACCATCCGTGTCTAGAGAGCCACACCATCCGTGTCTAGAGAGCCACACCATCCGTGTCTAGAGAGCCACACCATCCGTGTCTAGAGAGCCACACCAGCCACGCCTAGAGAGCCATACCATCCAGGTCTAGAGAGCCATACCATCCAGGTCTAGAGAGCCATACCATCCGTGCCTAGAGAGCCACACCATCCGTGCCTAGAGAGCCACACCATCCGTGTCTAGAGAGCCACACCATCCGTGTCTAGAGAGCCACACCATCCGTGCCTAGAGAGCCACACCATCCGCGCCTAGAGAGCCACACCATCCGCGCCTAGAGAGCCACACCATCCGCGCCTAGAGAGCCACACCATCCGTGCCTAGAGAGCCACACCATCCGTGCCTAGAGAGTCACACCATCCGTGCCTAGAGAGCCACACCATCCGTGCCTAGAGAGCCACACCATCCGTGCCTAGAGAGCCATACCATCCACGTCTACAGAGCCACACTATCCGTGTCTACAGAGCCACACCATCCACGCCTAGAGAGCCACACCATCCATGCCTAGAGACCATCCATGTCTAGAGAGCCACACCATCCATGCCTAGAGAGCCACACCATCCACGCCTAGAGAGCCACACCATCCATGCCTAGAGACCATCCATGTCTAGAGAGCCACACCATCCATGCCTAGAGAGCCACACCATCCATGCCTAGAGAGCCATACCATCCACGCCTAGAGACCATCCATGTCTAGAGAGCCACACCATCCATGCCTAGAGAGCCACACCATCCATGCCTAGAGAGCCACACCATCCATGCCTAGAGAGCCACACCATCCATGCCTAGAGAGCCACACCATCCATGCCTAGAGAGCCACACCATCCATGCCTAGAGAGCCACACCATCCATGTCTAGAGAGCCACACCATCCGTGCCTAGAGAGCCACACCATCCGTGCCTAGAGAGCCACACCATCCGTGTCTAGAGAGCCACTCTTTTTGTAAAGGTTTGATGTGGTGAGTGTTTGCCTGCGTATATTTAAAGGATACCTTAGTCCTAACAATATGGCAAAAATGGCACCCTGTGGAGAGTAGTGCAAAAGTAGTGCAGAAGCTTACCACAACTCCCTTGCTCCGGCGTCGGCCTCTATTGTGCTGTAAATCGGCCCGTTCCTGAAGTCCTGGAAAGCTTCTGCACTACTCCCCATACGCACACAGGGCGTTATTTTTGCCATATTGTTAGAACGAAGGTATCCATTAAGATAAATGGATATTTTGCCTGTCAGCTATGCTTAAAGCGTACCTAAGATGGTGGGGAGGGAGTAATATACATACATGGGGCTTCTTCCAGGCCGATCGCTCGCGGTCTTCCTCCGCCCCTGGATCTTCTGAAATCGGCAACAGAAAATCCATCAGTCAGTGCATGCGCAGCCATGTCGCGATCCTGTGGCCGGGGCTGTGCCTCCATAGAGTCTTCCTAGTCCTCTCTCCATCCCCTCGTTCCACTGATGTCCCTCCATTGAAGTTATTGAACCAGCAACATTCTGCGCCTCCATAGAGCCTCCCCACTCCTCTCTCCATCCCCTCATTCCACTGATGTCCCCCATTGAAGTTATTGGACCAGCAGCATTCTGTGCCTCCATACAGTCTCCCCGGTCCTCTCTCCATCCCCTCGTTCCACTGATGTTCCCCCATTGAAGTTATTGGACCAGGAGCATTCTGCATCTCCATAGAGCCTCCTTAGTCCTCTCTCCATCCCCTCGTTCCACTGATGTCCCTCCATTGAAGTTATTGTACCAGCAGCATTCTGTGCCTCCATAGAGGCTTCCCAGTCCTCTCTCCATCCCCTTGATCCACTGATGTCCCTCCATTGAAGTTATTGGACCAGCAGCATTCTGCGCTTCCATAGAGTCTCCCCAGTCCTCTTTCCATCCCCTCGTTCCACTGATGTCCTCCATTGAAGTTATAGGACCAGGAGCATTCTGCGCCTCATAGTTACATAGTTATTTCGGTTGAAAAAAGACATACGTCCATCGAGTTCAACCAGTATAAAGTACAACACCAGCCTGCCCCCTCACATATCCCTGTTGATCCAGAGGAAGGCGAAAAAACCCTTACAAGGCATGGTCCAATTAGCCCCTAAAGGGAAAAATTCCTTCCCGACTCCAGATGGCAATCAGATAAAATCCCTGGATCAACATCATTAGGCATTACCTAGTAATTGTAGCCATGGATGTCTTTCAACGCAAGGAAAGCATCTAAGCCCCCTTTAAATGCAGGTATAGAGTTTGCCATAACGACTTCCTGTGGCAATGCATTCCACATCTTAATCACTCTTACTGTAAAGAACCCTTTCCTAAATAAATGGCTAAAACGTTTTTCCTCCATGCGCAGCTCATGTCCTCTAGTCCTTTGAGAAGGCCTAGGGACAAAAAGCTCATCCGCCAAGCTATTATATTGCCCTCTGATGTATTTATACATGTTAATTAGATCCCCTCTAAGGCGTCTTTTCTCTAGACTAAATAAACCCAGTTTATCTAACCTTTCTTGGCCTCCATAGAGCCTCCGAAGTCCTCTCTCCATCCCCTCGTTCCACTGATGTCCCTCCATTGAAGTTATAGGACCAGCAGCATTCTGCGCCTCCATAGAGCCTCCCCAGTCCTCTCTCCATCCCCTCGTTCCACTGATGTCCCTCCATTGAAGTTATTGGACCAGCAGCATTCTGCGCCTCCACAGAGCCTCCCCAGTCCTCTCTCCATCCCCTCGTTGCACTGATGTCCCCCATTGAAGTTATTGGACCAGGAGCATTCTGTGCCTCCATAGAGCCTCCCCAGTCCTCTCTCCATCCCCTCGTTCCACTGATGTCCCCCATTGAA
The DNA here is from genome assembly GCF_040937935.1 of Hyperolius riggenbachi. Classification (NCBI taxonomy): domain Eukaryota; kingdom Metazoa; phylum Chordata; class Amphibia; order Anura; family Hyperoliidae; genus Hyperolius; species Hyperolius riggenbachi. The sequence continues at coordinate 285,090 of NC_090652.1, read as the reverse complement.
GTTATTGGACCAGGAGCATTCTGCACCTCCATAGAGCCTCCCCAGTCCTCTCTCCATCCCCTCATTCCACTGATGTCCCTCCATTGAAGTTATTGGACCAGGAGCATTCTGTGCCTCCATAGAGCCTCCCCAGTCCTCTCTCCATCCCCTCATTCCACTGATGTCCCTCCATTGAAGTTATTGGACCAGGAGCATTCTGTGCCTCCATAGAGCCTCCCCAGTCCTCTCTCCATCCCCTCGTTCCACTGATGTCCCTCCATTGAAGTTATTGGACCAGGAGCATTCTGTGCCTCCATAGAGCCTCCCCAGTCCTCTCTCTATCTCTTCATTCCACTGATGTTCCTCCATTGAAGTTATTGGACCAGCAGCATTCTGTGCCTCCATAGAGCCTCCCCAGTCCTCTCTCCATCCCCTCGTTCCACTGATGTCCCTCCACTGAAGTTATTGGACCAGCAGCATTCTGCGCCTCCATAGAGCCTCCCCAGTCCTCTCTCCTTCCCCTCATTCCACTGATGTCCCTCCATTGAAGTTATTGGACCAGCAGCATTCTGTGCCTCCATAGAGCCTCCTCAGTCCTCTCTCCATCCCCTCGTTCCACTGATGTCCCTCCATTGAAGTTATTGGACCAGCAGCATTCTGCGCCTCCATAGAGCCTCCCCAGTCCTCTCTCCATCCCCTCATTCCACTGATCTCCCTCCATTGAAGTTATTGGACCAGCAGCATTCTGCGCCTCCATAGAGCCTCAGTCCTCTCTCCATCCCCTCGTTCCACTGATGTCCCTTCATTGAAGTTATAGGACCAGCAGCATTCTGCGCCTCCATAGAGCCTCCCCAGTCCTCTCTCCATCCCCTCATTCCACTGATGTCCCTCCATTGAAGTTATTGGACCAGGAGGATGAATGCCTCCCCGGGATCCTTTGGAAGTAAATTGCGTCCTGGAGTACTTCTGCAGACAAGCAGGTCTGTACTGGGCACAGGCGACTCTAGTCTCACGCATGCGCGGCATGGATGCACCTGTCTTTGGAAGCACTTGGGGATGCGAGAGCTTCTGAAGCCTTATAAGACCAGAGGGCCCATAATTTGAATGGGGGACAGAGCAGGAACGAGGGCGGAGAAAGAGGACCTCTACATTGGTGAGTATCTAACTTTTTTCTGATATCCGCTGAAGATTCATTGTAAAGGGGTCCTGTATTGCCTACAACACTGGTGATCTGCAGCTGAGAAGGGAAATAAAGAGCTTCTTAGTACTGTATTGCAATGGGATCCCCTGCAGTAATCTGTGCTCTATCAGCCTATCTGTGCCAGCTTCCTCCTCCCCCCGAGTGACATAAATCCCACCCATCTGCCCCATCACATGATCTGACAGGCCAGTGAGAGGAGGTGGGCGGTGTGTACATAGTTTGGGGAAGCAGGCTGGCACTGTGGCTTGGAGGTCAGATCACTGGAGAGGATGGGGGGGGGGGGGGGGGGACGGACTCATACACGGTATGTACCTTCGCTCCACTTTTGAGGTCATTACAGGTTCCCTTTAAACCCCAACTGGGGCCAGGAATAAACATCTAAAAATGTATCGTATTCCCTATGAGTTCTGCGCTGCAGCGGCTGCATTCGCTGGAAACCCTGGAGACAGGTGGTCATGTGACTGAGTGTTGTGTCACAAAGCGTGAGGAAAGGGGCGGGAGAAGAGGAATGTCTGAATTTCCCCATTAAACGTGGAGCGAGCTACACAAATACATGATAATAAATATACACACATATAATATTTTGGTTCTATACATTGCCGTAATGAACTGTAAATGAGACAGCTCAGATGCAGGTCAGACTTTCAGCTTTCATTCAGTGGGGGGAAAAAAACGATTGCTTAAAAATGTGAGGCAACTAAAGCATTTTTTAACACAATGCCTTCATTTCAGGGGCTCAAAAGTGATTGGACAATTGACTGAAAGGCTGTTTCATGGGCAGGTGTGGGCAAACCTGTTATGTCATTATCCATTAAGCGGATAAAAGGCCTGGAGTTGATTTGAGGTGTGGCGCTTGCATGTGGGAGATTTGGCTGTGAACAGACAACATGCGGCCAAAGGAGCTCTCTATGCAGGTGAAAGAAGCCAGAAAGAAGGTGCAGAAACAGAAAAAATCCATCCGAGAAATGGCTACAATATTATGAGTCACAAAATCTACAGTTTTCGTCTTCGGTTTTCGTTTGAAAAAGCTCCGAAGGCGAAGCGAAACATGTCACGTGACCAAGGGCAGTGACGTCAGCTGAGGAACTCGGCATCTCAGCGGCGGCTTTTGGACGCTTGCAGCGTTCTTACACTGACTATCCTACGCATGCTAGCATGGAAGCCTAAACTCCGGAAAGCCTAAGACATCACTGCACGCTGAGCCCTGCAACAATGACACACGAGTGGATGCAAGCTAAGAGGTAGTGAAATCCCCAGTGGGGCATCCTTCAGTGTATTGCTATGCCGCTTGGAGTTACAGCAGTGTATTCGAAGGCTCAGTGTGATTTGTGGCAATACATCAGAGAGGTTCGGAACTGTATCCCTGCAGCTGAACTTGTGTTATTCATAGCGGACAGCGTTGCTGAGTAGCCTGCTTTTCATACCCACACGCTAATTGTGCAGTTATGACCTGCATTGAGTTATGGACACTAAATGGCTGGTGATTAAACTTTGGAGGATTGAAAACTCCGGAAACTTTTGCCAGTGACCTTGTTTTCAACTTCATATGGTGGCCACCCGAGTGCATGTGGATGCGAGTGGACGAATGAATGATACATCAGCTAATGTTCCTAGACGGCCAAATAGTCACTTTTTAGGGGGGGGGGGGGGGGGGGTTAGATAAGCAGCCCGGAGTACAGCCTCTAGTCCATAAGCTCCCCTCACAGTCACGCTGTCATGAATGTGTAAACAGCGGGGTGATTAGTTTTACACTGATTCCTAACCCTTCACTATCCCTTCTACTAGCGTTATCTTCAGTAGATATCTCTTTTTAGTTTTATTTTTTATAATGTTCACAATAGAGGTCCTTTAATAAATCCTCCCGAGTCATACACTTTACCATTGGCCATATCCTTCCCCGTCCTGCTGTTTTTTTCATGGCTGTATTTATCAGGATTATAAATAAAATGTATCTGTTGTGATTTGAAGACACCAGGATATTTTTTGTATTGCTTGGAGAGGTAGTTGTCTCAGGGTGGCTCCCCCACTTCTGTTCTACAGTTTGGTACATCCTGATAAAGAAAGCAATGCAAATCAGGAATGTAGACAGTTCCCTGTTGGTGCGATCTGGGATCCTCCTTCGGCAGCTCTCAGTATCCACTGGAAAAAGTAAAACCATGCAAGAGAGAGAGCGCTCTGAGTGACACTATAACAGGAGCATCCACCCTGCCAAAGCCAGGTGTCACCTGTTCAGAAGTGGCTGCTCGTACGACACATAGCCTCTGATAGCGTTTGTCCCTTTAGGGGCCAGGCTCAGGATCCAGCTCCAGGTGGGGAATCCGGAGGGCCACCAGGGAGTCACGTTCTCAGTTTGGACACTTCCAGGGAGGCTGTAGGCAGGCCAAACGTTAGATCCAGATGTACGCTCACCTCACGAGACCAAACGGGAGTGAGCGGTGTCTATGGGAGGTCAGTTACGTATGATGGATGGAACTGACTGACTGACCTTCATTTCTTAAAGTAATGATGGCCACTCATTTTTCTTTACTTAGCTGCTTTTTTCTTGCCATAATACACATTCTAACAGTCTATTCAGTAGGACTATCAGCTGTGTATCCACCTGACTTCTCCACAACGCAACTGATGGTCCCAACCCCATTTATAAGGCAAGAAATCCCACTTATTAAACCTGACAGGGCACACCTGTGAAGTGAAAACCATTTCAGGTGACTACCTCTTGTAGCTCATCAAGAGAATGCCAAGACTGTGCAAAGCAGTAATCAAAGCAAAAAGGTGGCTACTTTGCAGAACCTAGAATATGACATATTTTCAGTTGTGTCACACTTTGTGGTTATGTACTATACTTCCACATGTGGTCATTCATAGTTTGGATGCCTTCAGTGTGAATCTACAATGTTCATAGTCATGGAAATACAGAAAACTCTTTGAATGAGAAGGTGTGTCCAAACTGTTGGTCTGTACTGTATATATACACCCCCACTGTACACACTGTACACACAGACACACACTGTACACACACTATACACACACACACTGTACACACAGACACACACTGTACACACACACTGTACACACAGACACACACTGTACACACACACACTGTACACACACACACACTGTACACACTGTACACACACACACTCACCAATAGCTTCCACTCCATGAGTTTCGCCAGCTCGCCCTTCGTCAGGCATTTCTCGGTCCGAGCACAGATGCAGTTTGGCAGATCCTCTTGGAACCTGCATGTGACACAATTGGGGGAAAAGTTGGTCATGAGTGTATTATTTGTCTGCACTTCAGTAAACAGAAGTGTAACTAGCTGTGGAGCAGGTCTGTGCAGGGACAGGGATGGGTTTGAAGCTTCTGTCCAATCAGCAGGCTGGGGGTTAGTTGCTGCTCATCTCTGTGCAATCAGCAGGCTGAGGGTGAGCTGCTGCTCATCTCTGTCAATCAGCAGGCTGAGGGTGAGCTGCTGCTCATCTCTGTCAATCAGCAGGCTGGGGGTGAGATGCTGCTCATCTCTGTCCAATCAGCAGGCTGGGGTTGTGCTGCTGCTCATTTTCTGTCCAATCAGCAGGCTGAGGGTGAGCTGCTGCTCATCTCTGTCAATCAGCAGGCTGGGGGTGAGATGCTGCTCATCTCTGTCCAATCAGCAAGCTGGGGTTGTGCTGCTGCTCATTTTCTGTCCAATCAGCAGGCTGAGGGTGAGCTGCTGCTCATCTCTGTCAATCAGCAGGCTGGGGGTGAGATGCTGCTCATCTCTGTCCAATCAGCAGGCTGGGGTTGTGCTGCTGCTCATTTTCTGTCCAATCAGCAGGCTGGGGGTGAGCTGCTGCTCATCTCTGTCCAATCAGCAGGCTGGGTATGGGATGGTGACTGAGATTTGGAGAAAGCGAGGTCACCGAGCTGCCTGCGCTGACCTGTACGATAACCGGACTGGCTGCTGGACAGAGCGGCACTCTCTGGCAGGTAAGAGATAACACATTTCATGATCCTTACCACCTATCCAGCTCCAGCAAGCGTTTCTTCTTCACCGCCATGGCTTCCACCACATCCCAGTACAGATCAGAGACTTTCCTCCACTTTGTGGGGTCTTCACACTGGAAGAGACTGGCCGTCAGGGGCATCTTGTGGCAACAATTCAGCTTTCTGCACAAAAAGAAGCAGATAAAAAGGGAAAATTACCAGGAAGTAGTTTGTCATGTCGTCTTCTTAAAGTACCACTATCGCAAAATTTATAAAAAATAAAACTAAAAAAGATATCTACTGAAGATAACGCTAGTAGAAGGGATAGTGAAGGGTTAAGAATCAGTTATCAGGATTTTTGCCTATAAGATATTATTTATAGTGTTCAGCTAGCACTTCGCTAGCAAAGTGTGCCCCCCAAGTGCCTCCGGTCCCCTCTGATCGCCGCCGGTATATGTACCCCCCAGGCATCCGGGCGATGGCGCAGCCTCCCAATCAGCTCCTGGCTTCACTATGGTGAGGATCGGAACTGCGCATGACGTCATGACATCGATGACGTCATGTCCGATCGTCGCCATAGCGACAGTGAAGCTGCATGGATAAGCTGCAGCTCTCGCGGGATCGTGGACGGGTAAATATTATCGGTAGCGATCGGGGGAATCAGAGGGGACCGGAGGCACACTTATCTAGCGAAGTGCTAGCTGTACACTATAAATAACATTTTATAGGCAAAAATCCTCCCGCGGACGCAGACATTGAAACTGCGTAACGCCAGGGAGGTTAATAAACTTTCCTGAGTCATACACTTTACCCTGTGGCCATATCCTTCCCCGTCCTGCTGGTCTTGTGAGATGAGAAAGGGGGGCGGGGATACCTCACTGACTCATGCCTGCACAGTACCTGTCAGTGGGCGGAGAGCTAGTGAGCACGCATAGGCATTCCTGAGCGGAGCACCTGAGCCCCATGACAAGCCCCAGCTGATGGGGGTCCCAGCGTTAGATCGTGGGGGTGAGGGGGGCAGGGAAGCCTCATGGCTGCACTGACTCATGCCTGCGCAGTACCTGTCAGTGGGCGGAGAGCTAGTGAGCAGGCATGGGCACAATGCGTCCGACCTGAGCTCCACGACAAGCCCCGGCTGATGGGGGGTCCCAGTGCCAGATTGGTGGAGGCTAGGGGGCAGGGATACCTGTAATAACTGCTGGGTGGAGCTAGTGAGCAGGCTTGTGCACAGTGCGCCGTCCTCCATGACAAGCCCCTGCTGATGGGGGGGTCCCAGTGCCAGATTGGTGGAGGCTAGGGGGCAGGGATACCTGTAATAAGGTAAGTAGCCATTTCAGTGACCTAAACCAATGTGTGGTTAGCGAACGACCCGGATCTAAGGCCTGGTGCACACTGAGCAGTTTTTGTAGTGTTTTCCAAACCGCTTCTGCCTGTGAAAACGCTTGGCTAATGTATCTCTATGGGATGGTGCACACCAGTGGTTTGGTTCCTGCTGCAGTTTTGCGGTTTGCAGAAGCGATTCTGCCTCAATGTAAAGTATAGGGAAAGCTCAAACAGCTCTGGAAAACGCTGTATCAGAGCAGTTCTCCAGGTGTTTTTGTTACAGAAGCTGTTCAGTAACAGCTATTACTGTAACAATATGTGTAATCTGCTACACAAAAACGCTCTAGAAAACGCTAGGCATGTTTACAAAACCTCTCTACACATGCCTAGAATCGCTCTGAAATCTGCTCCAAACACCTCCAGCGTTTTCAGGATCTGCCAGAGGTTTTGGTGTGCACTGGGTCTATGAGCTGATGCTTTAAACAGAACGAGAAGAGCTGATGACTGCTGAGCAGAGTTGACGCTTCAGCTGCTCAGTTCTGCTGAAAATCCATTCGGCAGAGGCGGGACTTTATACGGGTAATTGGGCTCACAGAACATTGGCTCATAATGCCAGCTTGTGCAGGAACGAATCATCGGACTAGGCTTGTACCATTATGTGAAAGGAAGGGGGTAGACGCTCTGTAGACAGCGAGTGTTGGTACAGGCCAGGTACACAGAGCAACACGACGAGGAGCCAGATTAAAATGCAAGCAAAACAATAAGAAGTTGCTTATACACCAACCATTCATACCTGCTTATTAGGATAGAAGCATCCAAGTGATACTAAACCACATGTCACACTCCGGCCCGCTGGCCTAATCGGGCCCTCAAGTGGTTTCCCCACATTGCATTATGTTTGGCCCACTCTAAGCATACATATAAAATGGGGGCCAGGAGACTTGGGTGCAGGATACAGCCGGTATATGACTCACCCTGCTGCTGCACAAGTCCTGGCGGCGGTAATTACTATTCCCCCTCCAGGCCGCCATGGATGGTGGGAAATGATATAATTCAGGTTGCAGCAATTACTGGGGGGCGGAGCAGTGCTTTTTGGCGCTGCTAGATTTGGGCACATCCGGCGCCACCATAGACTATAATGGGAATCACATCTATAGCGGCGCTCAGTGAGTAACGTCAGTTCTGTCAGGAGTCAGAGCTGAAGTTACTTATAAAACATAATAATTCAGCCTCCAGCAATCGCTGGAAGCTGAATTATTTCATTCCCCCACCATCCATGGCGGCCTGGAGTGGGAGTAGTAATTACCGCCACAGGGACTTGTGCAGCAGCAGGATCAGCTATATACCGGTTGTATCCTGCGCCCAAGTCTCCGGGCGCTCAATCCTCTCTTGCGCCCAAGTCTCCTGGCGCTCAATCCTCTCCTGCGCCCAAGTCTCCTGGCGCTCAATCCTCTCCTGCGCCCAAGTCTCCTGGCGCTCAATCCTCTCCTGCGCCCAAGTCTCCTGGCGCTCAATCCTCTCCTGCGCCCAAGTCTCCTGGCGCTCAATCCTCTCCTGCGCCCAAGTCTCCTGGCGCTCAATCCTCTCCTGCGCCCAAGTCTCCTGGCGCTCAATCCTCTCCTGCGCCCAAGTCTCCTGGCGCTCAATCCTCTCCTGCGCCCAAGTCTCCTGGCGCTCAATCCTCTCCTGCGCCCAAGTCTCCTGGCGCTCAATCCTCTCCTGCGCCCAGGTCTCCTGGCGCTCAATCCTCTCCTGCGCCCAGGTCTTCTGGTGCTCAATCCTCTCCTGCGCCCAGGTCTCCTGGCGCTCAATCCTCTCCTGCGCCCAAGTCTCCTGGCGCTCAATCCTCTCCTGCGCCCAAGTCTCCTGGCGCTCAATCCTCTCCTGCGCCCAAGTCTCCTGGCGCTCAATCCTCTCCTGCGCCCAAGTCTCCTGGCGATCAATCCTCTCCTGCGCCCAAGTCTACCGGCGCTCAATCCTCTCCTGCACCCAAGTCTCCTGGCGCTCAATCCTCTCCTGCGCCCAAGTCTCCTGGCACTCAATCCTCTCCTGCGCCCAAGTCTACCGGCGCTCAATCCTCTCCTGTGCCCAAGTCTCCTGGCGATCAATCCTCTCCTGCGCCCAAGTCTCCTGGCGCTCAATCCTCTCCTGCGCCCAAGTCTCCTGGCGCTCAATCCTCTCCTGCGCCCAAGTCTCCTGGCGATCAATCCTCTCCTGCGCCCAAGTCTCCTGGCGATCAATCCTCTCCTGCGCCCAAGTCTCTTGGCGCTCAATCCTCTCCTGCGCCCAAGTCTCCTGGCGCTCAATCCTCTCCTGCGCCCAAGTCTCCTGGCGCTCAATCCTCTCCTGCGCCCAAGTCTCCTGGCGCTCAATCCTCTCCTGCGCCCAAGTCTACCGGCGCTCAATCCTCTCCTGTGCCCAAGTCTCCTGGCGATCAATCCTCTCCTGCGCCCAAGTCTCCTGTCGCTCAATCCTCTCCTGCGCCCAAGTCTCCTGGCGCTCAATCCTCTCCTGCGCCCAAGTCTCCTGGCGCTCAATCCTCTCCTGCGCCCAAGTCTCCTGGCGCTCAATCCTCTCCTGCGCCCAAGTCTCCTGGCGATCAATCCTCTCCTGCGCCCAAGTCTCCTGGCGATCAATCCTCTCCTGCGCCCAAGTCTCTTGGCGCTCAATCCTCTCCTGCGCCCAAGTCTCCTGGCGCTCAATCCTCTCCTGCGCCCAAGTCTCCTGGCGCTCAATCCTCTCCTGCGCCCAAGTCTCCTGGCGCTCAATCCTCTCCTGCGCCCAAGTCTCCTGGCGCTCAATCCTCTCCTGCGCCCAAGTCTCCTGGCGCTCAATCCTCTCCTGCGCCCAAGTCTACCGGCGCTCAATCCTCTCCTGTGCCCAAGTCTCCTGGCGATCAATCCTCTCCTGCGCCCAAGTCTCCTGGCGGTGATTACATATGCATGCCATGAAGGGAGCAGTAAGAGGCGGTTGTGTGAAGGGAGGGGGCCCTCATTATCCATAAACCAGAAAAGGTGTATGAGACCGCACACCGCGATGCCGGGGAGAAATGTGCAGAGGATCCACCCTCATACCCCCCACAGGGTATAGCGTGTAATTTCTCCAAGATGATCCAGCACAGCTTTTACCAGAAATTACTTTATTGGATTATTAAAAACATACAAAAACATAGCTGCATAGTGTCTACGGTCCACCGTTTCATAGTGTTGTCCGGATCATGAACGATTCGGATCTTTGATCCGAATCTTTTTTGTGAGTCGAATCATCCAAATGAGTGATTCGGATCGCAAAGGGGGCAGGGCCAGGAGCGACACACACCCCTCTCAGCGGGCAGCGGAGTCCTGGAAGCAGAGCAGAGATTGATTGCTCTGTTGGAGGGGAGCCAGCCTTGCACAGCCACAGGTAGATGAGAGAGGGGACATGGGTGCCACTGCCAGATATGTGTAGAGCACACATACTGGCTATAACGTGCTGCTCATTATAGGCTGTCTGTTCCGTAGTGCTGCACAGTGAACACATTGGAAACTTTTGGCACAGCTCAGTAACGTTACAGGCAGCATGCTGGGCTAGGACAGGGCAGGCACTGTGATTGCTGTGCAATATGATCCTCCTGCACTGCTC